>NC_029780.3:2915478-2917714 GCF_000817695.3 Arachis duranensis
ACATAGTCACAAGAAAAAAAAACTTATTTAAAAAAAATTAATTTTTATAGAATAATCTGGAATTACATATGTCAACTAATATAATTTTTTTGTTCAAAAAAGAAAATATAATATGTAAACAAACATATCCCACATTCCTAGCTAAAAGGAAATATTCCATGTGGATTGCAATCTAGAAAGTAATATCATTGTGAATATGGTGGGTTCTTATAATCATTGTGATGTCACTGCTGATAGTAGTACTTTGTGCTCATTGAGCATATTTACTTTTATTTTTAATTATAAAAGAAGAACTTATTGATATTAACAGATCATAGAACAATTATTTGCATGGTTTTGAAACATGTGACCACTAATGCATAAATATTTTTCTTGGATTAAAGTACCTAACAGAAAAATATATATCCAACATAAATTTGATGGGCGATATGATAGTAGGTAGTGGTAGATCTTCTCGGATTCAATAATAATTGGAAGGGCAATCTTATTTTCACACGTGTTTATTTAAGACGTTTATTAAAATTTTAAATAAAAAAGTAAAAGAAATAACAATAAAGAAGTAAAATTTTAATTTCATGCTATTTGCACTCTTCATCAGGTGGGAAAAAAAAAGAAGGATGAAAAACCATTCAACATTTTTATTTCATCATAACTTGAATGTCATACATTAAGCTAAAAATCTCTTGGATTTTATTTCCATATTTGGTTCTTTGAACCTGAAATAGAATTACTTCCTTATTCCAATTAATAATATTGGTTATGCTACGTGTATACTAAAATCAGTCACTAAAGTCAACCACAAATATAAAATATATGTTAGAATACAAAATACACATTAAAAATAAATTAAACCATACATGTATTTATACAGAAATATGATGGCTAATTTTAGTGACAGATTTTGGTGTATAAATAACATTTCTCTAAAAAAATATATATGTTTTTTCTAAGAGAATTTTTATTATTTGTTATATCTGTTAACTAATGTTTTTAGAGTATTTATTAGTCTAATAATTATAAAATGTCTTTGTCACTTCTCCTAGTGTGTTGTGCACTAAGCAAAAGGCTATTTCTCACTTTCTTTCTCCTTTATGTTAGGCATCTTTTTTTTTTTTTTGTCCTTTGGTGGAAGAAATTGATCATTATTTTTCATAAAAAATTGACAATGAAGAATACATTACGCCTAATACAAACAATGTTGGGAAGGACCATATGTAAGTCACTGAAATATGCCTGAAAATATAACATGAATGTTCCTTTTCTCTGTTTATTTTTGGACACGAATGTTCTTTTACCTTTTTGGACCTTGGTGTTGTAAGACAACATTTACAAGGGCCCATTTTTAGGTAGATGGGCCCAAAAAATGTACCACATCATACCAAAAATTTAGAAATGATGGATATACCCACACACCTATAAAATTTTTTTTTTTGATGATATAAAAATTTTACTTGACAGAGTAAATACAGAGCACTTTTTTTAACCCAAAAAAAAAAAACTTTTGTCCCAAAAATAAAGAAAAACAGTTTCACCGCGGAACCAGGATTATGTTTTTAAATAAACATTTGAAATATTTTATTTACGGATATGAAAAATTTGGACACAATTTATATTTTTGTATTTTATTACTTATTTCATTACACAAAAATATAAATTATATTTAAATTACTTATATAAATAAATAAAATATTTAAAATATTTATTTAAAAAATAAAAAATCCAAAAGAGAACAAATAAAAAAATTTAATAGTAATAGTAATTTATTAAAATAAAAAGTTTAAAAACTTTTATTACTAGTAATAATTTTAGTATGGGTTCCTACAACACATGTTAACTATTTTTTTTTAAATTATTCTTTATGATACTAATTCTTATGAATTAAGTCATAACGATAAATATAGTTAAGGTACCTATACCCTAGTTATAAGGGCACCCAATGAAAAAAAATAAAAAAAATTAAAGCAAAGAAGAATAGAAGATTTTAGTTACTAATCAACAAAAAAATAATAACATAATGATGAAATCAAATTAGCTGATAATAGTAAAAAAAGTCAAGATTCAAATTCTAAACAACACTGACTCCAAAAGCAAACTAAATAAACAATCAACAAAAATGAAAAATAAAAATAAACAACTAGTAAGAATTAACCAACAACTAAACTAATAAAAATCTATGACCACATAATAACAAGAACAATAATTCATGGTGCTAAAACTAGCACAACTACAAAGGTGA
>NC_029780.3:2917798-2936393 GCF_000817695.3 Arachis duranensis
TTGGAGCCATGATGATGATGATGATGATGATAATAGGGTGAAGGAGCCAGTTCTGATGATGAAGAAGCGTCTTCGGCCGGCGCAGGGGACGCGGCCGGCCGAAGAATTTCCATGTGCTGTGGCGATATAACTTCCACAATAAGTTTCTGGCCATTGTGGCAGTGATTCTCTGTTCCACTTATGAAGTAGAAGAAACCGGACCTATCAAGAATCACTGTGCTGTTTCCATCATCATAAAATGTTATGGGATTGTTTGTATCACAATGGAAGTATTTCCATTTTTCAACAACTAGAACTGAGTCATTTTGGTACTCAAATACTGCACAATGAAATTAATTCAAGGAGAAAACAACATCATCAATTAGTAATAATAATTAATGCAAATAACATTATTCTGGAGAAAATTTTCTCTAGAGACAAAAAAAACATGTAATTTGGATTCAATTTTTTAAGTACACTAAATCGGAAATAGATCATCTCCATTCTTTTTATCACTTGAGAAAATGAAGTCTGATCTCTCACTATTAACTTTATAAGTAGGATCAAAATTAAATATAAGAGAGAGATCAATAAAAGATAAGAGATAACAATTGATACCATCCAGTTTTTTTACAGAGAGGATTCACTCTTCATTAAATCAACATATCTCTGTATTATTACATGAACCATCGTTCTACGTGTATATAAAAGTTAACTATTAGATTAATTACTCAGCCTAAAATATACATTAAAAATATAAAAAATAACACATAAACTCATTTTTAGTAGTAAAAGCTAAAAATCTTATAAACTAAATCAAAATACATCTCTTTACCATTAATTTTTTTTAAGAAGAGAGTTCAACACAATAAATTAGAACGAATAAAAAAAAGCAAAAAAAAAAACAACTCAAAAAAATAAACCTATTCCATTATTATTTTTAGTATTGTCATTAACAATAAAAAAATCTACACCACTCTACTCCTTGTAGCTAATAAGATTTAAAATTCATTTCATATGAATCTCAACTCTATTTTAGTAGTAAAAATCGAAAAAAAAAAATGTATGAACCATAGATATAATACAAAGATGAAGAGGTGATTGAAAAGAAAATAAGCATACCTAGAGAGTCACCAATTTGGAACCTGTTCCTTTGAGCCCATTGAATGTAATATGAAATATTATTGGGGCCAGGTTCATGCCATCCCAAGTGATCACCAACCTTAAAATCTCTAGCACCTTCAACAGCTGAACTAGCACCCAAGAAAATTATCATCATCATAATCATGCAACTACACACCACTCCAAAATGTTGTGAAGCCATGTTAGTAACACAAATTGTTTTTTGGTGACTTTGTTAGTAACACAAATGGTTCTGAATTTCTGATGATGATGACTAAAATGCAAAGTGCAAGGTACTCGTAATATATAACAAATAGGGTTGCAGTGTAAATGTATATAGTAGCGGTTATTTATTATTATAGGTAGTTTTCAAATTTAACGTGTATGTGAGGGCCGAGAATGTGGCTAAACGTGACAACAACAACAATCATTCAATTAAGATCAAAGGATTAACTGGAATAGTGGAAATTTTGTTATTCAAAACTGAAAATTCCAATTCAAATTCAATTCATACCAGGAGTTAATTGGGGTATGAAAATATTTTTTGTTTTTTTTTTTTTTTAAATAACTCTTATTTTTAATTTTTTGTATTTTAGAAAATATGATTAGTTTGTGAAAAGAAAATTTATTTCTAACTTCTAAGTATCGAAAATAATAAAAATATGTTTTGATTGTTTATTTTTAAAATATATTTTTAATACTTTAAAATTACAAAATTATATTTTTATTAAAGGTATGATAATTTATTGATGAAAAAATTATTTAACAAAAAATTTATTAATAAAATAATAAATAAATATTAAAGTTAAAAAATTTAAAACAAAATTCAATGTTTTTGTCAATATTTTTAAGCTTTTATGTATTCTTTTAATTTTTATTATCGATACTTTCATAATTGATTGTGGATTTAAAAAAATATTTTCATAGAAAAATTATTATTTTATATGAAAAAATAAAAGTAAAAAATAAAAAAAATTAACAAATACATGTTAATTTAGAAAGTACGCACTCAATCCTAAACAAAATAAAAAACTCAATAAATACATATTTTAATTCTAATTAGAGCTCTATTTTTTTTAATTACCTTGTTTATATATTCAAAGATACAAAAATCAAGCCTAAAATAAAAAATTAAAATGGTTAAATAAAATAAAAAAATAAAAAAATTCATCTTTTCAAAGAGATGTATATATAAATTAATAAAAAATAATGAATATCCTAACAACAAAACATATAAAGAAAACAGAAGAAAACGAACAAAGTGTGACAAAAAAAAACGAGTAGGAGAAATTTGAACCTCTCAAATCCAAAAATATCATATTTTACTTTAAAAATGTTTTCAAAAGTTAAGATGAAAAACATGAAAATATCATTTTTAACTTTATTCTATTTTTTAAAAATATTTTTATTAAAATATTTAATAAATTATATTTTCATGTCTTATTTTTATTTTTATCGAAAGTGAAAACGAAAACGCTTAAACCAATGAGCCCGAACGTACGTGCAAGGCAAATAACAAATTCTTTTAATAAAATAGAATTTGTTTCTTGGAGCTTGTTGGGCTCGAGCCTGTAGACCTTTAAGAACTTTTGAAAGGCCTATTTCCCAATGATTCTATCATTTTTGCGGAAGCAAAAGAGGAAGAGTTGTTCCAAATTGTCACTATCCTAACCGAGTATATTGAGGCTTCTAGACAAACCATAAATATTAATAAATCATTGAGAAGAGAGTAAAAGAGATACTGGAGATGAAAGTGATCTCTGAATAAAGCTCTAACATAGATTGAAGAGAGGGTGTTAAACAAATTAGAGAGTTGGAAGGAGAAATTTATTCAATGTTATTTGAGTTAAGATTCTTAAATCTATATATTATCCTAATTGTAATTTTTGGAAAGCAAAGACAAAGAAGGATGTTCAATTTCACGTGATTATGCATGTAAAGGTATCACTTAAAACTAAGATTAAAGTGCTCAAATTGCAACAGATATGTAAAATGCAATTAAACCTTAACTTGTACTTAGTATTCTTAGTCAGGTAGAAGATTGAACATAACAAACATAATACTCCCATATAATACATTCACATAAGGCCCATATATATTTTCATATGATTTTGTTATATAAGTATATATATAATTGGTTATATATTGAAGTAAAACTCATGAAGAGTGTTGGGAGAGCCAAATTACATCTTGGACAGCAGAAATAGCCAGCAAGAAACAGCTGGTGAAAGTGAAGGCTATTGAGATGGCAACATGGTCACAGAACTTGTGCAATGGCTTGCAGAAATTCGGCAGCGCCGTGTGCCGGATTCCGGTTCGGTTCAGGTTGGTCACCCCAGATGCAGCAGATCCAGCACTCATCAATGCATAAGCAAATGCCTAAACAAATTTCCACCAAAATGCATTAAAGTAAGTTAATGTTACTTATTTTTATTATTTAAAGAATTTAATTTTGATACTTTGAAAATGTCAATTACATCTATTTTTTAGATGACCGTTCCTATGAATAATATAAAAAAATCATTATTCTTGCTGAAGTCGTATTATATAACTAATAGTGCATCAAAATTAAATTCTTATTCAAATGTATGTCATTCTATTATCTTATTAGTGTAGGATTCTTCAAGTTCATCCAAATTAGGTGAGTTTTAGGGTTTTAGCACAAGCTAGAGCTTAGGAACAAATGTGATGTGAGTATGTTAGAGTCACTAAAATTGTATTCAATATAACAAGTTTAATTTTGATTCAATGAGACATGCAATCACATATGTTCTTTTGAATGACCATTCACGTAGTGGTCAATGTAAAAAATAATTATTTTTATTGATGTGACATTACGTAATTAGATGAACGTGTAAAATTACCTTACAGAATGCGTCAAAATTAAATTCTCAATATAATTTAGAGAGAATCATAAAATTTAAAGGGTACCTGGTCCCCAGCAAAAATAAGCCATGCATAGTTTCTTGAGGGAATGACAGAGGAATTCCTAACAAATCTTGATGTTCCAATCAGTAGTTGTAGCAATGAGTGAGCAGCAACAGCAGCTGAAACCCCAACAAGATATCTGCCCCACCCAGCACAAATTCAGAGAAGAAAAAAGGTTTTTAATTTAAATTAATGAACCACAAAGGTTTAGATCATTCAATACTGGTTACTTTAGAGTTTATTTATTTCTAGCTACGATGGACGGACACTAACATGGACAAGGAACACAACACGATAGGGGACATGCCGACACGCAAATTTTAAAATCTTACATAACATGAAAACACGTATAAACATAAAATATAAATGATTTTTTAGATATATCGTAATGATATTTTGATATTTCATTGATATTAAAATATAAATTAAATTTTTTAATTATTTTTAATGTCTTATTTAATTATATCAAGTATTTAAAATATTTTTTTGTTTTAACAAATAATACTATATACTATATCTAAATTTATTTTAAGAATATATGTTAAGAATAAGACTAGACACGTTGACATGTGATGATATTTAGGTGTGTCCAAGCGTGTCTGGAGAAGAAATTTTTATTTTTTATTAAGACACGGTTAGACACAACAGACACGCGTGTCGGACAAATATCGATGAATGTCGTGTCCAAAATGTGTCTGACACGCAGACACGATAACTTAACGAAATGTCCGTGCTTCTTAGATTTCTAGTATATTAATAAGTAATTCACCTTTTTATAAATTAAATGTCTGTAATAATAACAAATGTGCTAGCTAGTATGTAATTATTCAAACTATATATTGTACTTTCAATTTTCAGATGCAGAATAATTAGCAAACTATCAAATTAGCCCTTAAAAAATCAGTGTGACAATTTGGAACTAAATATGTATAATCAATGTTTATCAAACACTATAATCTTTGAAACACCAATTTAATAATTATTTGTCCAATTAAAGTCAAAACATGTGTACCGACATCATGGAATCAATAAAGATCACACTTTAAACAATAGTTAATTAAGAACTAACTGGTTAAGTAGACAAATTAAGGGTATGCGGAAAACTCAACAATTTGATGAATTGAAAAGACAAAATGGGTAGTAAATAGTAATAGAGGCAAAAGGGACAAACAAACACAAATAATAATAATTAGTGTTAGAGAAAGGGAAAAGAAGATATAAAAAAGAGAAATTCGAATTCACGGGTGCATGAGACTGTTCATTCAAATACTATGATGACATGACAAACCAACCCCCTCCCAGGCCCCCACTTTTTTATGGTCAATTTTGTCCTCATCCCTCGGTTATTAAAAAAACTGTCCAAGGACATTGCTGGCAAAATAAACTAATAATAATAATAATAATAATAATATACAAAAAGAACATTAAAAGAGAGGAAAAAAAAAACATAACCTCTCATGTATTCATGAAGTTGTGGTTGGCTGCCAAGAAAATGCAGCAGACCCAAAAAAAGGGGAAAAGAGAGTGAGAAAGCAACACTCAGAATTAAACAAGATCTTTTCCTATGTTTGCTTCACTATCTTTTAAGTTACTAAGTTTTAGATAGTTCATGATCTCCATTCACAAAATAAAAATAATATCTTTAGACAGAAAAATAATATTTTTAATAAAATAAAAGTGAAAAAAGCAACCCAAAAGAGAGAAGCAGAGGAATGATGATGAAGCAATATAAGATCAAAGAAGAAGAATGGTTACTCGTATGATTGAGAGAAGGACCACTTTGAATTAATGGGGAAGCTGAAGCCATAGATGGAGACATTTGTAGCTTGTTTTGCAGTAACCATGAGAGACACTGCAACAATGGAAGAAGCCATGCACATCAACCTCAGACACAGATCCACCGCCTCCTTCCTCCGCCGCTGCCGTGCTCCGACAGGGGCTCCGCTCATTCTTCCGCTGCTCTCCAAAGCTGCCACCTTTGATTCCTCTCCTCGTATCCTCTCTTCACTCACCATGGAAAACACTCTGTTTTTCTTTTTTCCTCTGTTTCCTCTGTTTTCTCTTTTTTTCTTTTTTTAAAAAAAAAGAGAGAAAAACTAAAAGAAGTGTTTTTTTTCTTTCTTTTTTCTTGTTTATTTGTTTAATTTTTTTACTGAGACTGTTGAATGAAACTATGAAAGTGTGTGGTTGTGTTGGTGGGGTTGTGAGAATGAATGAGTTATTGGTGTTTTAAAGGGGGAAGAGGGTGGGATTTGTGTGTGACATGGGAATTAATATTTAAACTCACTTTTCTTGGTTTATATTTTTGTTATTCATCTTTTGTATTAACTTTTTTATGAGCCTTAAAAAAAAAAAAAACTGATGGTTAAGATCTATTTATATTTGAAAATAAATAGATAATGGGTCTAAGTGTCTAATCTAACTATTGTTATTTGGGGAACTTCCACATTTCATTTTTCCTCTATGGTGACTAGTCCCTATGGCTTGTCCATATGTACCCTAAATAGGTCATGGACTAATTAATTATACTTGTTATTCATTTTTGTTAGACGAGTTTAATTTTGACGCATTGTCAATGTGTAAAAATGATTTTATATATGTATTTAATTATGAAATGTTATATTATAAAAAATAATTATTATTTTTATTGATTACGTAAATAGTAATTTAAAATAATGAATGTAATTGTACGACTGTATATTTTATACTATCAGTGTATTAAAATTAAATTATTTATTAAATATTTTGTGTTTTTGAAATTATATTTTTATTTATTATTTTTATATAACATAATAAATATATAAAATTATAATTCAATAGGTAAAGAATTTATAAAATGCATAACTTAAAATGATTATGTCCAATTTTTCACAATACTCATTTTAGAATTATTTTTCATAAAACTGTACAAGAAGAGATAGATATAAAAGTAAAAAAAAATGTGATGAGATAAACCAAAAATCAAATCTAACAATCTAATCCTCTTCATGTATAAATAGAAGTATAGATAATGATCATTATGAATATTTTTATCCTTTTCAGAAAAAACCAGGGATTTTACCACTATTTAAAACATGACACTTTGTTTCTTATGTTTGCATTTAAAGCGTTTATTGTTTTTTATCTCAAGAGGGTTCACACTTCACAGTGAAGACTTAAGAGAACCTTACGTATGCTTTGAATGGAGCTATGTGAATTGTGAAGAGAACGAATGAAACTCTAAGACTCTAATAACTCCAATGCATACATCATCCTTTCTATTTTACTCAAAAATCAATTTTGGACTATATAAACAAATGCCTATGATGTCACAACTCACAAGAAAATCAATGGGATTGCGTTTTCGTTTCAAAGTGCTAAACATCAAAGAGATTAATTTGGTCATCACATAGTCGGTCTATGAAATATTGAATCTCATTATTGCACAATCCAAGGACTTATTTTTAAATAAATTACTATTTGTACCTAAAAATATAAAGGAAAAGTACGAAGAACCAATAGAATATTTATAAAATGTGTACAATGGAGGTTTATGCAATATTAGAAATATAATCATTTGTGTTACCTTTTTCTATCAGCTGAATTTTTTGGGATGAGTGGTATCATGACATAGTGTTAGAGCGCTAGATCCGAAAGGTCAAGAATTCGATTCTTGGTGAACCCCAAATATAAATACTGACAATTGTACTCATATAAGAATAAAATAATAATTATAATTACGGAAGATGGCTTTTGTGACTTTTGGTTATATAATTGGTCTATTAAGGTATTTTTGACACACGAAAATTATCTTTCATAGGTACAATTATCGCTTATTTTTATATAGATACATTTGTAAGTGTTTGTATCTTTTATAAATACAAATAGTAATTTATTCTAAATTTTATCTAAAAAAAAGAGAAAAATACAACCTGTATTTGTGGGTATTTTATATATTACTAGTCGGATCGAATAATTATCTTATCTTATGAGAATAAAAAATATTATTTATATATTAAAATTAATTATTATATATTTATAGATAAATATACGTATAATTTAATTTATTTTTAATGTATATTTTTATTTTAATATTTAGTTTTAATATATGTAAAAATATTTTGATTGAGACATTTTTTTTTTCAATGGAGTTGGAATTGGAAGGCATTCATCCCCACCCGCCTAAATATAAAAATTAATTTAAAATTTTCAGAAGTGAAACAAATTACAATGCAAATTTTTATTATTCATAAGTATTTAAATGGAATGGAATCTATATAAAATAAGATACGAGAGTCGGATAGTATAATCTATTATTGTCATTCTTAATGTCAGGTCTAATTTTAACATATTTTAAAAATTAAAAATAAGTTTATAATTTTTTTATTAAAGATTAAATTGTACGTCTAGCTAGAAAAAATATTGTTAAAGACCAATTTAAAGTTTCATTCTAAGTTTTAAGATATGGAGTAAAAATTTAAATAGTATTTTTTAAAGTGATAACAAATTAATAATACATTTGATTTAACCGGAAAAAAATAAATTACATGAACATAAATTTATGTAGGAGTTGATCACGTGCAACTTAATTTATATATACATTTTAAATCAATCCTTTTCTATAGTTTGAGAATCAAGCACCTCCTTGATTTTGTATCTTTTAACAAGAACCCTAGCATCCACTCCAATGAAAAATAATAATAATTCCAAAGCATATATAATTCCCTTGACTTTGCTGCAATCACATAATAAGAAAAATACTACTTGGTTACTCATATGTCTTGCGATAGGGATTTAACATATAGATATATAATCATTCATTAATAAAATAATTTTAAATATTTTTAATGTTTTTATATACTATAGATTTTTGGTAAATAAACAATAAACAATAAGTAGTTAAAGATATTTATAAGGGATAAGTATGATTTTGGTTCTAACGTAAAAGCTGAAAATTTATTTCGTTCTCAACATTTTTTTCGCTACAAAATGGTCCCTAAGGTTTCAGTTTGTTTTAAAATCGTCATTCGGACCAAAATGCCCATATGCCTTCTTCCCCAAAATCATGCAAAACACCAGCAGAAACACAAGCATAAGCACCACCACCACCATACTCACCACCACCTACCACCTACCACCACTACCACCACCACCATCATCATCATCATCATCATCATCATCATCATCACGAAATCATAAGAACTCAGAACCAGAATCACCACCACCACCCCCACCCACTGCCACTCTATCACCATCCGCATCACACCAATCAAAATTCAGAAAATCAACATCATCATCGTCATCCTCATCAGAATCCAGAACTCAGATCTAGAACTCAAACTCAGACAAACAAAAACTCAACTCAAAAAATCATCATCATCATGAAGAACCCATCATCAGCAACAACAATACTCCAAATTCAAATTTCAGCAACAACAATATTCCATAACAAATTTTACAAAAAATCTAAAAATTTCACAAAAAATAATTTGGTAATAAAAAATATAACTGGTAAAAATGACAATTTTAAAACAAAATGAAACCTTGGGGACTATTTTATAGTAAAAAAAAGGCTAGTAACGAAATAAATTTTCAGCTTCTACAGACCAAAATTATACTTATCCCTATTTATAAATTATATATGTCTCAATGTATATATTCCCAAAGTATAAGAAATTTAGCACAGGATTCGATGGTCTTATAATGTTTTGACTATTAAATGAATCCATAATAAAATATATTTTTTAAATTTTTTAATAATTGTTAAATAGTCTTTATTTAATTTTGATTATAAATTAATTTTTTAAATATTATTTACTTATAAAATCTATTTTTAAGTTTTTATTTGATTTAGATACTCTAATCTTATTTTTTTTACTTAAGATTATAAATTGGTAAATAATCTATCATCAATTACTCAATTCTACAATTAGAATCATTTATCAATCTCCTTGATTATCAATTTTTTTATTATTTTTGTTCATCGTTTATTCATCGTTTATTCATCTACTTAATATCCAATTCTTCTTCCTTATTTATCCATCTCTTTAATATTCAATATCTGTTGTTGATTATGTGATAATCACAGTTGCAGCAATCAGTAGAGATCCAATCAATTTCTTCATTGTAGTGTTTAGAAAATAATATATTGTTTTGATTAAAAACTCGAGGTTAGTAAATAGAATCTCTAATGTTGCAATTTTGCATTTCGATTCTTTATTCATAAAATTGATTGTGTAATGAAAAAATATTTTTTTATCTTTTAATAATTTACATACATTGAATAATATTAGAAAGTAAATAAAATTTATTATTTTTTATTATTAATTAGCCAATAATATTTAAAAGTGTGGACTTAAAATATATTATTAGATTATTGTACTAAAAAATTTTATATAGTTTATATTTCTTTTGTCATTGTGCTGCACTAGGATGAACGTTCAACATTTTGATGGTATTATATAGCTTATATTCCATGATAAATTGAATTAGATAAATTCGATTTATGGAATTGGTTGAGCGTCATAACAAATCGAATCAATTAGCATTTTATCAAATCTCTAAATCGAAATAACTAGCTACGAATTATATCACGGATACTCATCTTTGAGGACAAAAACGTTCAATAAAAAATATTTTGGGACCAACTTAAAATATTACTCAAAATTATAATATTTTAATATTAAATATTTAACTATCAAGTCTAGCAATTCAAACACTTCCATTAGATACGTTTACTTGTGTTTCTTAGAAAAAAATTAAAAAACACCACAAATCGATTGAATTGTGAAAATCTATATTGCTTTGATGATTTCAATTGATTAGGTAACAAGAACAATCGACTGAATTAGAAAAAATCCACATGCCTTTCAAAATTTAATCGATTGTATTGTACGTCCAATCGATTGAACATTCAAGAAACACGATTTCACCAGCGTTTACGAATGTAACGGATCAATAATAAAATTCTAATTGATTAGAATTGCTAAAATATTTATTATGATTAATAGAAGATCTAATTTGTTATTGTCTTTATTCTTGATTATTAATAAACATGATAGATAAATAATAAAATAATAATTTATAAAATAACAATAGATTTTATAATTAAATAATATATAAAAAATTAATTTATAATTAAAATTAAATAAAAACTATTTAACAATTATTAAAAAATTTAAAAAATATATTTTATTATAAGACTATTTAATAGTCCAAACTTCTAAGACTATTAAATCCTATATCAAAAAACTTTATGTTTGACATAAGAATCAACACATGCTACACATAATATCTTTATTATAAGATCGACATATATATACATATATTATTTGAGTAAAAATAAATTAATTCTCAGTACCATTGGAATTTTATCTTTTCTTTATGATAGTCATTTTGCCACCACCATGGTCCAATTAGCTAGGAAGGTTGCTATAATAATAATAATAATAATAATAATAATAATAATAATGCCAATCATAAATTATTAGGAATAGATGTAAATTATTGAAAATAATTTTTTTAATATCGGTTAAAAGACGACACAAAAATAATAAATAATGAATTGGTATTTATTCTATTCGATTTCAAATTCTCTGAATTACTCCTAAATATAGTGAATTGATTGTAATAATAGAGAAATTTTTACCCAAAATACATTTACCTTATACTTTTTTTTTCCCGAAACTGTACATGACTATTTCATAGACCTCTCACCTTGTATTAATTCATCCCATGCACATTTATGTTTGTTTTTTGTTTATAGAAATATAAAAAAATGTTATAAATCATTCAAAGCAATGTTACACATATATTAAGGGTTCTAAAACATTGGTCATATAAAAACACGAAGAAGTAATCAATTTAAATTTAATTTTAGATTTTTGTTTTTTTTTAATATAGTATTGTTTGTTATATGATTGTATCCACATGAATGTTATAGGAGCAACAACAAAAAAAGTGCATTGATAGAGGAGAAATATGGATCATGGCTCATAAAAAAATGATGACTCATCCGTGTTGTTAGTGTAATACATGTTTTTTTATTTTTCACTTTTCTTTTTGAATTTACAACAGTGAATTTAAAATTAGTGTAACTCTAAATCTCTTATGTATGCAAAAAGCAACTGCACATATCGAAGATAAAGACGCATCCAACAAGAAGCTTTCACAGAATGATTTTCTTGCACAAGTTTTTGGAAAAGTACACCCAGGACGAGTTGGTAGACTAGGTTTCGGACCATGTCCCACTCAGTGTTTTTGTTATATTGTACAGTAGTCGGACTCCGATGTGCAAATCGAGGAACATCAAAAGGAGATTGCAAAACTTAATGCAGAGGTAGCAGAATTAAAAATAGAGGCAATAGAGGAGAAGGCAAAGAGACAGACAATAAAAAATTTGTTAAGATACTGCAACAAGGAGATAATTTGCCACCTGACATAGTTGTAGATCTGGATTATTTGAAAAATGCACCGACCTTATTTCGTGCAAGATCATCTTCTGGCATTAATAATATGCATGATAAATCATGAGTTTGAGTCAACAAAAATAGATACACTTAAATCTGATCACTTTTTAATTGTTCACCGTTTAATTACTTTTGAGTTATTTATTTCTACTTTATATTCATTGATGCACTTAGGACAAATTACTATTATATATATTGACTTTTGCGTATATATTTTTATTCTATTTTTTGTTTTTTAGTTTGATTGGTTGTTGTGTGTTTTACTAAATTAAAGCAAATTACGTAGTGGAAGAACGTAAAATGAATTAACGAATTGGTCACCTGTTAAAAATTTTGGCTTAAAAAACTGTAATACATCATTTAGTGACAGTTACAAATCCGCTGCTATAATTGAAACAAATAATTTTAACATTGAACATTTTGCAGCGGTTGATAACCGCTGCCTAGCTACAAGTAAGCTTTGTTACATTTTTGTAATAGTTAGAATTACCGCTAAACCAATCTGCGACAAAATATCAACTAGTAGCAATTATTCCAGCGATTACTATTAATCTCCACTAAAGGTTTTGCCGCATCTTAGCTTAAAGCGGATTAGCAACTGCTGTTTCGTTCTACGGCGATTAAAAACTGTTATTATTCGACTCTATAACCGTTACTAACCGTTGGATATAGTGTAGTAAAAGTTGTATTCTGATTAATAGCTACAGGTTAATTAAATGTTGGATCTAACCTACAAGATAATGTTATGTGAAAAAACATTTTCTCTATGATTTCTTGCTCGAACGATGAGGCTATAAAATACAAGAAATTAAAGAGCATGAGACAGAAATGATGATATAAGTATGATGCAGGAAACAAAGTGAAGTTCAAAACACAAATGTAAATTGACGAATGAGTTGTTAAGAGTGTGAGAGTCCGTGACCACAAACAAATTTTATATATTTATTTCCTTTGTAGTGCCAAGAAGATTATAGCCATTATATTTAATTAGATGAAGATAATTATAGCCTAGGAGTTTAGGTCGGTGGAGATAATATATCGGCTAATAATATTTTTTGTTGATATAATATATAGGATAATTAGTGTTTGGTATATTTGGCTTTAGAAATTAAGGTAATCTTTTTGCTTGAAATAATAAATAATATTACTAGATAGATAAATAAGTTATTGTTCAACAAATTCTGCACTAAGGTACTAACTGTTCTAGAATAACCAAAAAATCATGATTAAACATTTTTTTTCTTCTTTCCCCTTAATCTATATTCTTCTTCTTTCTCCCTTCACATTTATTAGACTTTTTTTCCCGCTTCTGATATGGTTTTTTGTTCTTATCTCTCTTAATTTTCTTTTTCTTCTGATCTTCTCTTGCATTTTATTCCTCTTCTTATTTCTCTAATTTTTTTCTTCTTTTCTCTTCTTATTTTCTTCAAGTTCTTTCATTTATACAAAATTTATATGTTTTATCTAAAATTTTCTATATATATTTTAAAAAAATTTATGTCTTTTTTTTATTTTTGTGTTAATTATAAAAAATATCTATATTAATTTCATAAAACTTATGTGTTTTTATTATTTAGAAAAAAATTCTTTTTAAAAATTTAATTGAGACTTAATTAAAAAAAAGTTAAAATACACTTATTTACTTGACATTTTTATATATTATATTGGGCTATTAGAATATTTGGGTTACGCTACAAATAATTTATTGTACTTAATTAGTCTGTAAGTTTTTTTTTTCTCAAAGTTAAAAGTGAAATTCAAATTCAAAATTTTTAGATAAAAATGAAAAGACTAGGCTATTTAAATTGTACCTCGTTGACAATTAATTCGTAAATTAATCTTACCGAACCTATAAAACCGTATTTAATGTTTAGATATGGTCTTTCATCCACATGTACTATATAGGTAAATGCTATGGTATTTTTGAAATTGTGCCTAACTTATCAAAAAAAATAAATAGATAATATTTAATAAATTTTAAATATTTTATTTTTTACTTTAAACATTTTATTTTTCACCTTTAAAAACAAGTTAGGTAATTTAAACACTATAATAAAAAGCACCATAAAATTCACCTATTATACATTCATAGAAAACGAAATCCTAAAACTATGAAAAATAAATCCTATTATATGCACTCCAAAGTTGTCCCCATTTTTTTTTCTTTATCACAATTATTTTGGTCGATATCATTTATCATAAATTTATTTTCAAATTTTTAAGTTTAATCTTTTATCTTTTGTACTTACTCCAAAATTTACTGGGCCTTTCAGGTTTCTTAGATAATAATTACTCGGCCTTTCTTTTTTACAATAACAAGATGAAGTCTCAATTGTATATTTCCAACTTTGTCCTTTATTAGCAACATTTTCATTTACATAACTTAATCTTTCAAGATCAGTTTTATTTTATTATTATTTTAAAAGGAGACTAATAAATACAAGCATGGAATAATATAGCTAAGCAATTGACACTAACTTAAAATGGTGCTGAAAGAGGCTCTTTTAGATTAACATGATTTGTGTTTTCATTGTTGAAGGAACATTGGCATTCACATTCTTTAATCTCATCATCATCATCATCGACAATATCCTCTGCCTTCTCAATTTTGCCTCCATTTTCATCCTTCATTGGATGCATCAGCCCCTTCCATTCACAAAAATAACCATTATTATTCAGTAATAATTATTAAAGAATAATTAACCAAGTATAATATTAATTAATGAATTAATTAAGTAATTCATGTACCTCAACAAAGAGAGCCGAGGCTTCTCTTGGTTCTAACTTTTGAACTACATCTGCAGCCACTTCCTGCATGAATAAATTTAGCGAATGCTTATAAAGATCTTTATAAATTAGTTACAAATGAATAAATTTAAAAGTCAAATTCAGACGTGTAATATAACAAACGAGAGAAAAATCTTTTTATTTGCATAAATTTAAAATGAGAAAAGATCGTAAACACTAAAGAAATGAATTAATAAACCTCCAAAGTAAATAAAAAAAATTGGGAATAAATAGTGAAACAAAATTGAATTACCCTAACTTGGATGAGTTGCACTTGACTTAAGGTCCTTGGCTCTAGTTCAATGGAGCAAGATCTCTTTTCCATGTATGATGACAAAGAAACCTAGATTTGATCTCAAGAATATTTTTTGGTACACAAAAGAATATGTAATTTGATGGGTAGAAATTGTAGCCCATAACAAAAAGCACTTAATGTAGACAACTCATAGATTAATTAGCCCTATATATACATACCAATAAGGACCATTAATTTTTTTCAATGCATTCACGGATTGGAAGGAAAAATATTTGTGGCCATAATCAAAGAAACGTTGCTTTAATACTTTTGGATCCCGTGGCCAGATTGGGAACAAAGTTTTCTTGCTTGCTTGGGACATTCAATGCCTGAGATATTTGGTTGGATTGTGGCCAAAAAATAAAGTGGGGGAAAAAGTGCTAGCTTATGCATGTTACCATTATTTTCTTTTGTTTATCCTCCATTAAAATGGCTTAGGCCCATCTTATGAGAGGTTTCTTATTAGTAAGGTTCTTTTGGGGGCTTCTAATTTATTTCAGAGAATATTTTTTAAGTCATTACTCTATAAAGATAATAGTTAATATGTTGTTAACTTGTTATATATTATATTATGCAATTTAATTAAATATGTCAAATTATTTAATAATTTTTAGTTATTGAACACTAAATTTAATATATATAGTTACCATACTTGTATTTATTGGGCATTGACAAATGATTTTATCCCACTTTTTATTTTTTTCATACTTTATTTACCATAATTTATGTTATAGTTGCTATTTTGTTTGCCAAAAATAAGAGACAATAATTTTTGTCCTGAAATTTATTAGTATACTATCTCAATAGTTTCTTATTATTTTTGTCCTGAAATTTATTTTTAGAACAATATTTTTAATGACAATTGATACGGTTGTTATAAATTCTATGTCATAACTCAGCATTACACACCATAACTCGGCAGTTACGTTATAACTCGGCGTTATACGTTACGATTAGACTCAACGGACAGACTATATCCTGGAATAAAACTGTCTGACTAGGTATTTATTAATTATTAAACCTAATAACTGCTCATCAATTCAGATAATCAATAAGAACGTAACTGACCTATCTTACTTCACCTATAAAGATATGATGTTTTATCCTCAACAGACACACTGAATTCAAAGTACTAACTTAAGCATTGAAGTGTCTTTTATAGGTGCACTCCCCCTTTGTTCATACTCTCCGTGACGTAATATTTCTCTGAATGAAGAGCTCGGATCTTTCTGGCTTATAACTCGACGCTGAAGACAACAATTCGGCGTCGACTTCCAAAAACTGAGTTATGTCTAAGTTACTCACACAAGAACAATAATTTTTTAAAATATAAGATTTAATTAAAATTTTACAAAATTCTAAAAACTACTTATTAAACTAATTTTGAAGAACAAGTATTTTCATTTTTCAAGGACGAGAGATAATTTTCTCATAAATTTCATACATTATGCATAAGAGTCAAATCTGCCCTACCTAGGAATACCCAATTTTTTAGTTTTGATATATATATTTTTAAGCTTATGATATGGTGATAATTAACCAAATTAGGTCGCCATGCTTGCCACAAAGCTATATTCAAATAGATAAATGTTGACTCTATCATGTGCCAAGTGAATAGTTGGTGCTAGCTCTAAGTCTTAACTAGTTTGAATTTATTTAAGGCCTATATATGAACCTAGTTACTACTAAAAAGCCTACTTATCTTTTTAATTAATTATGGCATAGATGATATTTTTCAAGTAATACACAGCACCCATCACGCATATGTATTTGTTTAATTAATAATTATATATGTATATACCTTATTTTTATGTGAACTGAATACTATATAGTAAATCCATGCCAGTTCACCCACTCGAATCAGAATCTAATGCCATTCCAAAATGAAAATGAAAATCACATAAACTAATTAGGTATCCACATAAACTTTGACTTTGTCATTTTCTCATTATTGTGTAATGCCTTGAACCAAAGGCCCTTTACTTTAATTTCTTAGTCAATATTACATTCTTGCAAGCCAAAATCTCCCTAATTAGGTGCCTATAATAACTAGTGTTGTGATACATAGGCTTGTCTAAAATGCTCCCAAAAATGGGAATTATATGAATGATTTATATACTATTTATGATATTATTTATGATAAATAATCCTCATGTATGTTGATCAATGACATCAAATTTTGTGGATAAATTAATTACGAAAATATTTGATAATCAAAATAAATTAACAAAAAAAAATCTAAAATTTATCATTAAATAAAAGGATAAAGTATATTTTTTGTCTCTGAAGTTTAACAAAAGTTTTAAAATTACTTATAAGTTTTATTTTGTTTCAATTTTGTTCTAAAAATTTTCGATTTGCATGAAATATAGCCCTACCGGCTAAATTTCAAAAAAAATTAAGACCAATCTAATAATAATGCATGAAAATTATGCTTGATTTGCTTGTATTAATGGTTATTCTTATGAAATTTTTGTTGAATTGGTCTTAAATTTTTTAAAAAATTAGCCGTTAGGGGTATATTTGATACAAATCGAAAACTTTTGGGACAAAATTGAAACAAAATAAAACTTAAGAGTATTTTTAAAATTTTTGTCAAACTTCAAAGGACAAAAAATATACTTTACCCTGAATAAAATAAATTCTAACGTTTTCTTTATCTCTCTAACATTACTGAATTAATTAATCTGTCCCTCATTCTTCAGAATATTAAAAGTCCAATTATATTCGAACCCAAAAACGCTGAGTTCAAATTAAGCTAGACACCATAGTTGTATAGCAATCATCATAGGCTATGGTGGCTACAAATTTAGTGTTTAATTGTCAAACAATTAAATAGTTAATACTTAATTTAAAAATTAATAAATTTTAAATATTTAAAATTTATTAAAAAGGTAAGTTCGATAAAAAGTCAATATTAAATAATAGTGGATCGGAGTTTAATAAGAAATTATTTTTTAATTATATACTATCAGTCAATTTTTTGATATATTTTTATTTAAATTATAATTTTTTTTAAATCCTTCAAAAATAAAGT
>NC_029780.3:2936890-2938111 GCF_000817695.3 Arachis duranensis
AACCTTTTTAATATAGTATAGAACTATGCATGATATCTTTCTTAAATAGGATAATTTAATTTTTTTTGAAATTATCGTATTATTTATATTTTTTTATATTATTTTTTTGTTTTTATCACTCTTTTGATATGTTTTTACCTCATCGATTAGTCTATCTTTTCTATCTTGTGTCTTTTCGAATCTAATGAATCAAATATCACTGTCTTTCAATTCACTGCTTACTTATTCTCGTGAAGAAATCATATGTTTTTCGTCACTTTTCGATAATTTGTCATTTTTTTGCACTTTAATTTGTCACTTTTTAGTGGTATTTTTTGGTCTTTCATCATGTTTTCAGCAATTTTGGCCATTGGCCACTCCCCACTCTTGTGATAGTTTTGTTTGCATTTCTTTATTTTTCTGTACTTCTTTGTACCAGTTTCGTCTAAACTTCTTTTTGGTAGTTTTGTTTGTGCTTTCTTCCTTCCAGCAATTCCATCTACGCTTCCTTCTGACGACAGTTCCATCTATACTTCCATCCGACAATTCTGTCTCACTTCCTTCCGGCAGTACCGTCTATCTATTCTATCAGTTTATGTATTTTTTTCTTTATTTCATTGCTTTAAATAAGTTTCAAACTCAAGTTGTCACTTGAGTTTCAGGGAGACGTTAGAATATATTAAAATTAATTAGCATTCATGATAATCATTTAGTATATCTAAATATTTATTATATAATATTACGTTTTTATTATTTTGATTCTCTTAACATCTATAAATACTCTTATATATTGTATTATTTGATACAATTTAAATACACATAAATATATTTTTTTTTACTATTCACTACAAGAAAAGAGAGCTATTTTAACATGATTTTTTGTAACGGCCATAGTTAAGTGTAAAAATTAATATATATTTTTGACAAATATCACAAATGTCAAATTTTCTATGTTTTTTGATGAATAATTTGATTGTAGAAAATTACTCCTCAATTTTGACACTTATTTATTTTCAACTTACTCCATTATTCTTTTTCTTCGTTGAGCTCCGTCAATTTTAGCATCACACTACTCTCAATTTAGTATCATATTACTCATTCTTCATCTTCAAAATCTCAATTTATTCTTCAGTTTCAAGATCTCATCTCATTCTTTGTTAAAAATTTTTGTTGAGAATTTTTTATGGTCAATAGGTGTCAAAATAAATAGTATTTTTGACGATTAATAAGTATCACAAAAAA
>NC_029780.3:2938539-2940887 GCF_000817695.3 Arachis duranensis
AACAGCAGAGAAGTGTAATTAACATACACGCCATAAATTGATAGTGACTTGAATTAATTGTTATCGATATCCATATATAATATAAGGCCCGTGAAATGAACTGAAAAGCTTGGAGCCAAATCAGAATGATCGAGATTAGATCAAAGAAGTGATACACTAGTATAGTAGGGCACATACATTGCATACATAATAAGAAACTAAAAAGATTTATTATTATTATTATTATTATTATTATTATTATTATTATTAATTTAACTGACTTCTAATGACATTTTTTTAATTATGCTATGTATACATAAAATATATAATAATTGAATTTTAGTATATATATAATATTTTTTATGAAAATATTTAATAATTAAAAAATTAATAAAAAATAATTAAAATTTATTTTTTTAATATTTATTAATTATTGTAACAATTAATAAATATTAAATAAAACAAATTCTGAGTTTTTTTTCTAACATTATCGAATTTTTTTAATTTATGCGTATCACACAAACTTTTTCAAAGGAACCATAATGTTGCTTGCTAGCTTCGGTTATCACCTAATTAAAGACAATGACTCTCCAATAATGATCCCTAACCCGTGCTTCTCTTGCTAGTAACATCAACCCTCGCCACTAGTTATCCCAACACCCTCTCTCATATATTCTCTTTCAGAAAAAAAAATGCTGAAAATTATATCAACATGCATGATAATAATCGATTAATTGAAAATCACTCGTAGGTTGAGCCAATACTTTAGAAATCTTTCTCTACATTTGACTATTTGAGTATAGAGTAGTATGTTTGATGATTTCTATTCTTCTCTTCTTGTGTTCTTTCAAATATTTTTTGAATTAGTTTTAAATTTGTTAAAAACCAAAGTTTTTTTGTCATAAAAATACCTTTTTTTTAATTTAAGTTAAAAGAAAGTAGTATATTAATAGTTATATTTTTAAATGATTGATTTTCACTAGTTCTTCACTTCGAATATGACCGATTTATTTCAATTCTCTATTTTGTTCATCAGTTTAATTAGCAAATCGGATCGATTTAAAATTCAGTTCACTAATAGAAAATAAAAAAAATCAAATTTTATATTTTATCATAAAAATTCTGATACTATGTTATAAAATTATTTTTTTAAAAGCTTAAATGAATAAATAAAATATATGAATAGTTGGTTATATATCTAATATATTTAATCTAAATTTTATTAAAATTAATTTAGATATTTATTGAAAGTAAAATAATATTCTATTAGTTTTTGCAGTGCTAATTTAAAAAAGGAAAAATGGCAAATTTCAACTTGTACATGTTTGTTATTATCTAGGAGAGGATATATATTGAAGTGTAAATTACTGGGTCACATGCATATATAATTATTGAGAGATTGGATAGATGAGAGTACTACGTAGGTCACTTGTCATTTAATTTGTTGGCCATTCATATTTGAATAAGTGAAAATTTTACTTATATCATTGGGGAATCAAGTGACTTATCATTTATGACTTGCTGCTGCAATTTGATTCTCTAGTCGTTATCTCTCTCAAATTTCCAATATTTCCTTGTACTATTCAAATATTATATAACTCCTAAAAGGGTCAATTCTATAAATATTCTTATTAGTATTAATTATTATTCTGACTAATATTTTATTTTTATATTATTAAATTTTGAGATTTAAAATTTAGTTTTTAATATTCAGAACCAATCAAATATTAACTAAAAATGATAAATTTTGTTGCTTCCTTATATTATTCATATCTTAGAGAAAAATTATAGGATCCTAATTAATGAACATTTGGTCTGTTTGAAAAGTTTTAAAAATAAAATTTTTGAGCTTTTGACTTATAAAAAGTAGTAGTATTAATGTCTGGTGCAATTTTCAAAATCAAATTGCAGCTTTCTAAAAAATTATTTAGGAGTTTATAGAGAAGTTAAAAAAAATAACAACTTTTCTCATATACTATTATTTTTTATCACATTTTTATAAAATAAGTACTTTTAAAACTAAAAATTCAAATACAAAATAGCTTATTTATAAATTACTATTAATATAATCATTTATTATTTAAGTTATTTTTTTAAAAATAACTTAATTAAGTTATTTTTTTAAAAATAACTTAATTAAGTTATTTTTTCAAACCGGCCAATTACTAGAATAACTTTGCTAGTGCTATGTTACTAACAAAAAAAATGTAAAACTCTTAAAATTTAGAGAAAAAATACAGATAAATCTTTAATATTTTAATTTAAAGATACATAAATTTTTTATCAATTAAAAATATAAAATAAAATATTTAAATTTTTTCATCTAAAATATATAAAAATAAATTAATTTTTTAGAGATATTTAGATGT
>NC_029780.3:2941119-2960319 GCF_000817695.3 Arachis duranensis
GATGTATGATATTTTAAAAAATAAAAAAAATTGTGTATTTTTAATTAATTAAAAATTTACTTATCTTTAGAATAAAAAGTCAGACACTTATATATAAAACTGAAAATGAATAATTGGAGATATATTGTTATGTATATATAGATGAATTTGTTGTAAGAAACAATAATTTAAGGGACCCAAAAGAAGGGGCATGTCATATATAGAGACATAAGTGATGTAAATAGATAGGAAGCAATTAAGGATGGTGGGAGGGGACAATGCAATAACCCATTATTATTCATCTCACCTCACTCTTTACACACATAACATGCAAAGATCCCTTCACTATGGGGTCATTGCTCATATAGCACCACCATAGCACTTATATATAGAGCCATATCCTCAATATCTTTTTGGATTTATATTATCATCAAACAAATTCAACACATACAGTTATTTAAAAAAATAAATAAAAGAAAATAAAAGTAGGTAGTAGTCATGCACGTCACTTAGCACATGTGCTTTGTTTCATCAGCCACATGCACACACATACACACTTGACACTACTACTCTCCACACCCTTCCTAACTATAGCCATACATTCACATCATATTTCTAATAATAATGTGTTTGTGTTACAAATTTTACAAATTAAATAAATTTTTAACTAATTAAAAATGAGATATGCTACGAAGTCAATAAAATATTTGTACAATATATACAATGAGCTATATGAGTTAAAAAATAAACATCATCCATACTATCCAAAATAATCATCCGAGTACTAGGGATAATAAACATCTCGTCCCAAAAGTTTAAGTTGATTTTGGAATTCACCAAGGATCAAACTTTTGACCTTTCAGATCTAGAGCTCTAATACCATGTCATGATATTACTCATCCCAAAAGTTTGGGAAAAGGTAACACTAATGGTTATATTTCTAATACTGAATCGAACATCCTTAAACCTCCATTGTACACATTATACAAATATTTCATTGGGAAGAATGCTAGGGAGCCAGCAATTTTGGTGTTTTGTAACCATCGATTGACAATCAGTAGTGTTTTTAATGGTGTAAGATTACATCTAACGGTAGGAGATCACTCACTTTTATTTTAATGGTTAAGTGCTGACCAGAAAACACACAAAAGTTACTAGTTCTCTAGACTTTTCTTTTCATTGGCTCCCTATATTTTCTCGTTAAAAATACAAAACGTCTTTAATTTTAAAAAATATAAAACATCTAAGTTCTTACGGATGACGTATTTATCTTCATATATTTTGGACAGAAAAACTTAAATATGGCGTATTTTAAAAGATAAAAAATATTTTTATATTTTTAATTAATTAAAATTTATTTATCTTTAAATTAAAAATTTTAGAATCTATTTAATTCTTTTAATTTAATATAGTTGAAATATTCGCCTGCAAATATTTTCACTCCAAAAGTGAACAGATCTTTAAATAAATTTCTAGCCCTTGTAATTCGGCTCCCTATTCTATCTTATTCCTACATATGTCAATAATAATGCTAGCTATAATAAATTTCCATTCAAAGAAAATATTAATATATCTAAATAATAAAACTTATTAGTAACTACTTCGTTTTAACTAGCTAGTGCATTAGTGTGTAGTAATTTATTTTTTATTTATATTATAATTTTAACAATAATTGATGTGTAAATAGTAAAATTAGTCAACATAACAACATCTTAGCTTTAATTTTATAGTTAATGGTATTGAGTTTAAGTAGTTCTTTAATTTATTTTTTCTAAGTAAAAAAAAAAAAACCAAAGAATGAGAGAACAGATCAAAGAAACCTATATATTCTCTGATTTGTGGTTATTTTGAAGCCAAATAGGTATTATATTTATTCAGTGATATATTTACATTGTAATTATATTTATTAGTCCATCAATAAATACTAATGTGCTTATTAATTTATCTTTTTANGCAAAAGAAATTTTAATAAATTATATAGAATAAAAAGTATTTACAAAAAATTGCACACCAATTTTTATATATTATCTTTATATATAATATAGAATTTAGATATAGACATATGGTATAGAAATATATAGTTCCGGTTGTGTTGCATTGCATTGCATTGTAAAAGCTATAGAAATTAAAATGTGCTTGATATTGCTACATTTGTGATGCGGTTAAAACTATGTAGTCAATAGATACTTATTTGACAAATTTTTTTATTTTATAAAATGTTAGATGGTAATTAATAACGGATCCAAAAAAATTTTAATAGTGAAGATAAAATTTATATAATATGATAATAATTTTTATAATAAAAATAATATATTGTATAAAAAAATAATTATAAAATTATCTATAAATTATTATGTAGTTGTGTATAAATATATGTATTCTGTAATTTATTTTTAATTATGTATTTTATATTTTGATATATATTTTATATAAATAATTATTTTTTATGTATAGAGTATAATTATTGTTATAATTATATTTTGTTATTGTAAAATATGATTAATTTTCAAAATATCTTTAATTTACAAATTAAAACACTAAAATAATAATTTAAATAATAAAATATAATTTAAAATTCTATTTTTTTAATTTTATATTTTAAAAAAATTAAGTAATTTTTTCTTAACACTACACTCGAAATTTCTCTTTTTCTATATATATATTATTAAATAATTATTTAAAAATTTACTTCCCAATACAATTAGAAGCCGATTCTTATTAATATTTATAGTTAAAAAAATTCTTTTAATTAATTCAGTTGCTACGCAAAAACCAAACCTAATTGATCCTTCTAAAGAATATCTAATATAAAATTTTTAAATTGACTGTTAAATATTAAAAATTAAGTAAAAAAATTGTTGTAAGATCAAATTTAATAATCTAAGATAAATAAATATCATACTATTCATCAAAATATTTTAAATGATAATAAAAATACTTACCCCTACAATCCTACACTTAGAACCATCACTGACTGTAATCATGTGAATGAAAAAAAAAATACAAGAATTCTATCTTTATTAATACAATCTTTATTAATATCTGTAATAAATCAATGTCCAGTCTATGTAAGCTATGTAAGTAGTTAGAAACATCATTTTAGAAACAAGAAATAATAAATAAAAAGATTAAAAACAAAAAATATTTCTGAAGAGTGCCGACATATACAGTGGATAGCTACACACAAATTTGTACATACAGTGTACTTTGTTTGTACCATTTTCTTCTCTTGAAATAGTGAGTGTATTATTATTATATGGTGGCTTTGTGAAAGGCTTAAAAAGCTTCAAAAAAGATAACTATATCACTATGTTAGCCATATACTTATTAGCCATGCACTATGCATATGCATGGAAAGTTTCATAAGACCCTTTTTCTTTCTCTTTTGCTTTTTTTATTTAATATTTTTTTCAATTTCGTTTATGAGTTTGAGAATTGAAAGTCACACTCACGCCACATGCTTTTCTAAAAGTGCGAGAAATAAATTAAACGACCTTATCCTTCCATTATTTAGTAGGGTTCATGTGGTAATTAGTCATTTCCATTCTTTCTACATAGTTTTTGTCTTACTCAGATAATTGGTAATGATTATAAAAAAATACTACTTCTTTCGTTTTAAAATAATTACCATTTTAATTTTTTTATATATTAAAAAGCTAGTATATTTGGATACAACATAGGTTTAGGTGTATTAATTTTGTAAAAAAATTAAAATAATAATTATTTTAAAACAGAAAGAATAATAACAAAAAAATATTATGAAAATACTTTTATTACACTAATAATTCAAATTCAATTACACAAGATCCCGTCGAAGAAGCAAAGTGAATTGAAAATTAAAGACCGATACAATATTCGACCCGATTTGGAGTGCAAGCGTAATTAATATGTTACCTATTAGTTATTTGAAAATATTTGACAAATAATAAAAATTAATCTAAAAGTATCTTATCTTATATTTATTAATTATTTTTAAAATAAATATATAATATTAAATATAATAAATATATTCCGTATTCTTATAATAACTATTTTTGGCTATCAGTCATTTCATAATTCATTTACACTTAGTTTCATTATTGACTTAATTAAATATTAGAGTCATTTTAAGTAGGACAATATTGTAGAACTAATAAATATTATTATTTTTTATTAGTAACAATTTATACACATATTTATAAAATTTTGCATACAAAAAATAGTATATAATTTATATTTATTAAAAATATTTTAATATTTATATTAATTAAATGAGGATTAAAAATACTAAAAATTACCGAACTCAAGAATTTTTCTCGTAAGAATACCATGTCTTTCCATTAGTTGACATATATAGGAGCATTCTCAGAATTTCCGAGATATTTCAGTCTTAACTTGTAACAACTTTAAAAATAATTAATTCTAAACGAGGCGGAATTAATAAGATAATGAAAATTATGATTTATATATGAGTATATACATGTACATGTACATATGATGTTACAAGTTTACTAATAATAATTTCTATGATTAATTTGTCATGCTCGTTTAGTTTATTTTCAATATACAAAAGAAAAGGAGATTACTAAAACAGGATTAGTAGTTCTTGCTTCTCATTTCACTATTTTTCTATCTAGTTTGTACTATAATATATACACTAAATTAAACTACTTTATCAGGTGCGGCATTAACATATTGTGAAGAAAAATTCAGCCAACTCAGCCAAAAGAAACTAGTTTGGCAGGTAGAGAAAAGTGAAAACAACAGATTTATTGTGCAAAGTTAGGAGAATTAAACGCTTTTTTTTTTTAATTAAGCAAATAGATTTTGGAATTTCACTGGAATTATTTTTTTTTTCTAAGACAAAAGTTTCTCGAAAAATGTAACTTTTAACAAAGTATAGGATAAATCGGAACAATTTTGTTAAAATTAATAATGTTAATAATACAAAGTAAAAAATAATAACGGTTTTCCTTGAAAAAAATAAAATAATTTTAAAAATGTATTTAGACCTTCTATATGAACAAATGGGAATTAATTGAAATTGTGTAAAAATAATAATCTTAGTAACAGAATTTTAAATACGACGAATTAGTTAAAAATTGACTTTTTTTTATTTTTTAAATTTCTAATAGTGACTTAAATATGTTCATGCGTAATGGGCTAATGGGTATGTTAGAAGAAAGAATGAGAAATTCACTGCAATTGACCCGTGAATAGTGTTACTTACTGTATTGCATATAATGAAATAGTGGAGCCCATGGAAGAGGAAATGTCTAGGATCAGGTGGACAGTTATATCACCCCTCAATGTGTACCTAATTCTTTGTTTATTTATTACTCTCCTCACATGACCTTGCTGCACCATTTTGCAAGCTAAGCACTAAGCAGTAAGCACCCCCCAATTTTTTATTTTTTAATTTTGATTTGAGAACTATAATTTAGGGCCTCCCCACGTTGGGGTTTCATAATTCCTATATATATTCTTCTCTTTCCTTTAACGCACTTCCATGTTAGAGAGAGATTATGGTACGTATAGAGGACGATGCGTGATGAATGGCTACTTGCTAACATTGAAGAAATCTTCTTTTTAATTTCACTGAAATCTATGCCAATTCTTTTTAGTATTTTCATATTTGTTCTTCCCTTATCCCCACTTGTTTGGGACTCCTCAATGCACAAAACCAAGTGCTACTTCCCCTTTAATCAAGCCTTCAAATTTGTTGGTGAAAAACGGGTCAACTTCATCATATTTGGTGTATGTATATACATGTGTCGGTTATGTTTTTATACTACTAAAACTAAGTTCAATTATCAATATCAAGACTCAAGAGATACAATCACAGTTTAGTGGTTATCACTTACATTATTTTCCATATCAATATAAATTCTCATATTCTTAAAAATTAATATCTTTGCTAGATAAAAATACACACATGATGATGATGATGATGATGATGATGATGATGATGATGATGATATTATTCTTAATTATTCCCTCCTTGCAAAGAGAAGAAAAATTACAATGGTATCAAGAGTAACGTAAGCCACCTTTTATGATAAGGCAAAAAATATCAGCACATTGTTCCATCATTACATATTGACCAAATTAGCATATGTATCAAGCAACCATCGGTTTCGGCCAATTTATTACTACTTACTATCACAAAATAAATGAATATCGCCCAAAAATCATATCACTAGCTATTTAGGCAATCTGGGTTCTATGCTTTATTCATTGACCCATAGATACACTAGCATTTTAGAAAAGTAATCAAGCATTTTAATTTCTTGGTCTGGTTAATTTTTTCTTTTCTTTCTTTTTTTTTTTATAGTAAAACGTAAATCTTCATAATTACCTCACATTTGAACTTTAATTAATCCTCATTTAGTCATTTCCAATTAACAAAAGATAAAAACTTTTGATACTCAACTTGCCAAATTCGGCAATGGAACAATGAAGAGGCAGATAATTGATTCTACAACTCGAATGAAGAAGCTCTCTCTTCCCTAATTTTCCCTTCTTCTTTTTCTTTCTCTCCTTAATTCTACAATTTTTTTTCTTTTTTTCGTCTTTTCCTTCTTTTCTCACTTTCTGCCATAAAAAGCAACATTAAGAAAAGAAAAAAAAGGAAGCAAAGCTACAAATTAAAATTTATAAGACAAAATTTTCAGAGCCAAAAGATATTTGAAAAAAAACTTCTTTAAAAAAAAGAAAGTGCTGTGGTGTGATGTTAATTAAGTTTAGACCTCTCTCTTCTCCACCCTAAATTAAGCTAGACCCGCACGCACTAGATAACATGCCTAAAATCAGGGCCACAATGGTGTTGTTGATGATGATGGGGATGATGATGATGATGATGGATTAAGAACTCATCTCCACCGTTGGATACACCAAAAATGGAAGTTTGACTCATCAGTTGCTGCTGCTGCTGATGCTGCCGCTGCAAATCCTTCTGCCGCCTCAGTTCCAGAACCTTCCTATGAGAATTCGAGTGCTTCGTTGAAACGAACGTTGGGCTCGCCGCGGGCCTGTACTCAGGCACAAGTCGGCCCGACTTAAACCTCACACCGCAAGCGTTGCACAGAGTCTTTGGGCCCATGGGCCCTGTTCGCCACTGTGGCGTCTTATCTGCGCCGCAGTGTAGACACTTTCTCCCCAAACACTCCGCATTCGCCTCCCTCCTCTTCGTCGTCGTCGGTGCCGCCACTTTCGGTGTCGGAGGCTTATGCTCCGCCGCAGACGTCTGGAGTTTCGGCGGCGGAGGAGTCGAGAGGTGAAGCAAGCGCGTGGACCAATCCCCCGGCGCCGCGCGTGAGCGCTTGCTGCGAGCTTTGCCTGGAAGCGGCGTCTCCTGATGAAGAAGAAACGGTGCGTTTCGCGCGGTATCAAATGGAGGATGGAGCGCGTTTTCCGAGGAAGATGATGACTCCGGCGTCTGAGGTTTTCTGCCGTTGATGGCAGTGGCGCCACCGCCGGAGAGAAGCTGCAGCGTTTTCAGATCTTCTTCGGTGGAGAACGAGTCCTCCACGAAGTTCGAGAGCCACTCCAGTTCCGCCATGTCATCGTACTGTTAAAACAAAAATATACGGTTAGAACACTGACTTATCAAATTAAATTCAAAATTATCATCGTAATTTTCATGCAAGTTTGAGTTTCATTTTCATGAATTTTCGAATTATAACAAATATATATCGTAAATATTTAGTTTAATTTTCATGATAATGAGCCCTGTATGTTAAATCGTACTTCTCGAATTATCTCAAAAATTGAATTCAAGATTATCGTAATGTCTTGGTTTAATATTTACGATATCGAGGTGTGTAAATGCGGCCTAGAGTGAATTACCGGAACGCAGAGATCACCGCCGGAGAATTGTGGATCGCCGGAGGAGAATGCGCGAGGGACAATGCCGGCAGGGAAATGGTTGTCGCCACCGGAGACGGAGGAGTTACAGCTGTCAACCGCGGTGACGTTGGACGAGTCGGTGGAGGAGTATCCGTCGGACATGATGGCGTCGGCGTTGGAGAAATCAAGTAGGTCGTCAATGGCAAACGGCTCACCACCGCCGCCATAACCACCGTGCTTCTGGTCACCACCGCCGACGCCGTGCCGCTTCTCCGTTGAGAATTGGTCTCCTCCGGCGCCGTAATAGCCACCGACGAAGTATTCCGGCACTTCCATTTTTCAGTTATTTAATAAATGCACTGACTCTCTTACAATGCTACGGCGTTGTAGTTTTAGAGAGAGAAAGTGAGAGAGAGAGAGAGAGGGAGAGAGAGTGCGTGTTTTTTTTGTGTGAACGTAAAACGCAACGGAACGCACCGTTTTGGGAAGAGAGGGGTTTGAGGGGAAGTGTCTGAGAGAAAGGAGTGAGTGAGGGTGAGGGGGTTTTGAGGAGTAAAGGGGAGTGGCAGAAATTGTAAATAATGAAACATTGGAGCTTCTTTTTTTAATTGTAATGCACACATACATATGGGTGTGTCAATATAATAATAGGGAAGTGACTTGCAAGTTCTGTAAAGTCGTTTAAGCCCACTTTCATTTTATTTTTTCTTTCTCTCCTTTCCTTTATTTGGAAACAATTCTCAGATTTTCCTTTCCTTCTGTTCGTTCCTGCCATGAAAGCTTTTCCTTCTTTTCTTTTCTCTTTTTTCACTTGTTTCTTCTCTTTTACTTTCCGTTAATAGTGATTTTTTTCCCCTCTTTCATTTCACTATAGGTGTTATTTAGGAAAAATAGTTTGTATTGGGTAAACTAAAAACCCAATGAGATAAATTTTTTATTTCATCCAAATTACATGATGAGTATGTATTGATTTACTGATTTAGTATCCGAAATAAACCTGGTTATAAAAGATAACATAAATTATTTATGTATTGATTTTAAGCAAATGGTTATATAATTTTTTAAAATAATTCAGTGATTTTTTTTAATGTGAAAATAAATCAATAGTTTTAATATTTGTCAAAGCTAGTAATTACGTAAAATTGAATTGCCTTTTGACTTATTAAATGATCTTTAATGAGTTGTATTTATTCAGTTACATTATTTTTTCAAAATAAAAAGAAATATATTATAATACAACAAATGAAATAATAAGATTGAGAAAAATTACATAATAAATACTATTAAAATACTTAGAGAGTCAATCACTTATGATTAGAAATATAAATAAATAAATACAAAGTCTTAATTTTTTTCTAAATTGGAAGACATACAATTTCAAAAAACATAATTAATATGAAGAAAATTGGGGGGCCGGGGGAGTATATTCTTTAAAAGAAATAATGTTATTCTTATTGTTTAAACTCAAATACAGTCGACTTCATGTGAAGTTGATAGCTGAGAATGAGTAGATAAAAATTTCAGTCAAATCATTTAATGACTCTCAAGTATCAATTTTACGTATAAAACCGACGGCACCTGAGTTTCTACCTTATTTGTTTCATTTTTTCTTTGAATTGAAGGAGTTGGCAATTGTGGTGAACACAACCATGACAATCAATAAGTTACAGTTTCCTTTGATTAATGGATAACCATTGCACCAACCTCTCAACATATAGATAGTAAATACCAATTGATGTTCACCTATACAATAAGTACTAATTCATATAATTTTAGAAAGAAAATGTGTTGCATGCCATTTAGAAAAAAAAAATAAAAAATAAAAAAAATCTGCAAGTGCCCTTGTGATGAGTGCATCACTTCTTTTTATTACTATTATTTTTAACTAATATCATATTTCTGGCACATCAATTATTGACTGCTTTGTATATAGAAACTATCAACTTATAATTAAAAGAAGATTGAGGTTTAGTTAAACCTATTATAAAGTGTTAAAACTCTGAAATAAAGGAGCATATAGTAGCACCATTCACTGACACTAGTGTGTTTTGATTACTTTTGTTGAAGATTCTTTGTATCTTTCATGAATTGGTAACGTTGGGAGAAAAAAAGTGTTAATTCTGTTATATATTGAAGTTTTATATGAGAGAAAAATTAAAAAGAAAAAGAAGAGGGATTAGTTGATGCAATGAATAATGATCATGTGGTGTGAACAGGAATCAAAGTGTTTTAAGCATTGCACACAATGGTGGGCTGTCACTTAGAAAGAAAACAGCTATGGCCACAGACACACTCTGCTCACTTTCCTTAACATTTCAGTTTAAGACACATAACACATACATACACTGCATTGTAGAATAATCAACAAAATTCACCACAATTAGTAGAAATTAATCAATGGTTTAATTTTTAGCGTTGTGTGTATGTATGATGATAATTTTTTTTGGTTATCTTCACAGTATCTTTAAATTCAATAAATTAAAGATTAATCTGTCGTATATCTGAATTTTATTTTAAAGTCTATTACCAGCCAATAATTTTTTATAAAGTCCGTTAAGATTATTGTCAAATAATAAAAAGTCAAGATAATATATACTTAAAGGATTAAATTCAAATTAACTTCATTATTCTTAAAAAACTAACAAATTTTGGTTATTGACACAAAAGAAATTTACTTTTTTTCTTTTATTGGACAAATTCTTTTTTTTTTTGTTCATTACTTGTTGAAAACATTGATTAACATATAGTCCTTGTGTATATGTATGAATTTTACATAAATATCTCTTCTTCTTCATGCTAAAATTAGAGACAAATTTACTATTCTAAAATCTATATGGTGATTTTATTCCAAACATTCATATTACCGAAGATAGTAAAAGAATGATGAATAGAAATCCAACATTTAATTTTAGATTCAAAATTTCAAATAAAATGTAAATGACTTGACCATTGAATTATGATTTTAACTGCTTGTTCTCCATAAAATAAACAAAGTTAAAATTTTACTCAAATCGAAAGAGACTAACACCAAAATTAAGAGTATATGGGTGAAGAAGAGAGTATGAATTATTGGACAATTAATGGCATAATTAAGAATGATTTGTGGAATTAAATGTTCAAGAAATTCAAACCCTAAAGAATCGATCTCTTTGCAGGTTTTGTCGCTGTGACTCCTCCAATAGTGTCCAAGTTTACAGCCGGATTCCTCTGCTGCTAATAATATTATTACTTGGAAAGCCGTGCAAAATCTATTAATTAAGGTCTTATATTCTGAATTATTACATTAGTTTAGTTGAATTAATTGTACTTTTTCTACCCCCGTTTGTTGCCCTATCATGACCCCTTATTATATTCCCTAACTCACGTTTTAGCACGATGCTTACAGCTCAACTTAATCCATTCATTGGCCATCAGCCCATCCACGTGGCTACTTACCATCATTTTTAACTTTAATTTCACCTGCTACCAAGTCACCATTATTCTATAATCTATACGGTTCTTAATTTTGTTCCTTTTAACTGCAACATTTTCTAGCCTTTCTTAGGTTTGGTAATAACCATATGCTCTACACCGTTTAATTATACGTGAAAATTCAGATGCAGTCGACTTCACGTGAAGTTGATAGCTGAGAGTTGTTAGATAAAAATTTAATTAAATTAATCAAATTATCTAACGGCTATCAACTTCACGTGAAGTTGACTGCACATGCGTTTCCACTTTAATTATATTGGAAAACGGTGTTTAAATCTAACACTTTACTTTATATGGGGTGAAGTAAAATATAATTTCTTACAATTTTAAGCATCAACGTTATTTTAAGGCCAAAACTCATATACAATTGTTTTTATGTAAAGTTGATAGTTAAAAACTGTTAGATGATTTTATAAATTTTTAAATTAAGTGAATATCTTGTATTTTAAGATTTTGGATTAAATTAAGATGCATGTAGTGTTTAGGGTTTCATTTTTTTTTTCTCCCTCTAATCACATACATGTACTCAACTTACTCTTGTTAGGTAACATTGTTACATTGGATTAAATAACATTTGTTAACTTTTCAAAGAATCTCCTCGTCTTCTGGATTTATAAACTATATGATGATGATAAGGTTTATGCCTCTAAAATATGTTTGATTTTGAGAAGTAAACGTGACACCCCATAATCAAACGGGTGCCTAGCTAGACTATATGTATATCCAATTGTCCATATGTAAAATGCTATGTACCGGAATAATTTAATTTGAATTTTGATTTTTCGTATTTTTTGGTCTTTTTCAAAATATTTTTGTGAAGAATTAAATTTAGTTCTTTTAAACTTACAAAAAAATTATTTTATTAATTTTAAACTCATATATAACATTTTATTTTGAGTATAATATGTTTATTATCTTAATTCAATTTAATTTTATTGTAACAATTATATTTAATTTATAAAAAAGAGTAAAATAATATATAGACACGTTAATAACTATTAGCACATTATTATAATACAATTTGAATAGAAAAGATTTCGATTATTGGTGATAATTGGATTATAGGTCATGTGATTAGAAAAGGTTGATTTTTAGCAAAGGGAAGTTTATTGATATTTTATTTACTAAGAACATATTGTGTGTACCGACTTGTATAAATTCAAAAAACATATTGATGAAAAATCATGTGGGTGCTGGAGGTAGAGCAAGCATATAGCTTTATTTTATTTTATTTATATTTAAATTTAAATTATTCGATAAGATAAAACAAGGATTGAGTCAGATGGGCCGGACTCCGATCCCCAGGTTAAAGAAGAAGCCTCAGTAACTACTGGATAAGGTTTCCTTACCCCATTATTACTGTCATATTTTTATTCAAAATTCTAGTGCACTTTAAAAGAAAAAAAATAAAATAAAATAAAAATAAATTAATTTGAGTTGGTCGAGTAGTTAATTCATTCGTCCGTTTAACTAAATGTCTCGCCTTGTGTATGTAACAATCCATTAGCAAATATTAGACTATTAAAAAGAACTCAAATCCTCCGTAAATTAGTTCTTAACATATTGTAGATATAAAAAAAAACTAACCTTTTATGTTACATTTGAGATAATATAAATTTATTTTCTATTTCTTAATAAAAAATGTTGGCCAAACATTTCCCAAATTTAAAATCATTTACTAAAATTTTGTTCAAATATTTTAATTTTCAACAATTTCAACTTCTAAATTTAAATCAGCCTCTAATTTTTTTTATTTCATTAGATATATAATTCTTATGTCAAATCCTTATATTATTATGGGATAAGGAGCTCATATGAAAATTTTAAAACCCTTTAATAGTTCTCAAATTATTTTTAAATATCAATCCATATAGATTTGACAAAGTTTGTTAGTCTCTAATAAAAAAATTGGCGCAAGAATTGATTTATTTAACAAAGAAACAAATTGAAGACTAATTTAGTAGCTAAAATATGTTAGTAAAATAGTGTTCGACTAAAAATTTGCTAGAGATTGATTTCAGCTTTATTCTTAAAAAATCCAAAATAAATAAATAAATAAATAACGAAAAATTTAGTGCATTAATTATTGTGTAGTTGTTCTTTTTCCTTGTCAAACATTGATAATTTTGCCAGTCTTTGAAAAAAAATTGTCTTATCTTATATAATTTTTAAAATTAGTTAGATCCATCGATTTTAATATAAACTCTAGACATCCATTCTCTTAGAAGCCAATAATTTTAAAATTAAACTCACTCAATTTAATTTTGTTTGAACTAGATTACACTATCATCACATGCAAAACTCTCTTAATCTTTTTCATATATAAAAGTTGAACTCAAAAATCAAAATGTCTGATAGATTGTTAGTGTGTTCACTCATTGCACATTTCAGTGAAAAATAAGGCAACAAATGTAAATAATAACATATAATATATATTATAAGCTTTTATCTATGTTGGGGTGTATTTTTATTTTTTTATTTTTTATTTTTTATTTTGCGACTTAATTAGAAAATTAGTGAGTTGCAGTGAGCACGCGAGAAAGATAGAGAGAGAGAGTGTGTGTCAGCTATCATGTGAGTGTAGGTATGAAGATGATGAGTGAGTCTTCTCAATGAAGCTTGTTTGTTTTTTGTTCCAATGGGATAATAATATATAACTCAATTTTCAATTTGAAGGGTTTTTTTATTTTTCATTTTTTTAAAAAATAAATATTAATTTTGCTTGATCAATTTCCTTTGGTGCTTCCTCCCCCACACGTGCGTACTCCTCCACCATGTCTTATTGCTAACATGGAAGCACGTGCACCGCACACAATATATTATATGCAAGCATCTTTCAATTTGCAAGAAGCAACATGATATCAAAAGAGGGGGAAAAAACTATATCTATATATAAGAAAAGAGTATGAATTGAATATTCCATTTTTTTCCCTCTAAATCTAATGCAATTAAACAAAAATGGTAGTAAATCTTATCAACACATTATCTTAAATATGCAAAGGAATCAATACTTTAATATTTACTACATATTATTATAAGGGAAACATTTCAAGTGCACCAGAGAATACTGATGCACCAGTTATTTTAACCGTTGATTTTAATTAATATATATTATATATATATTTTCTAATAATTCAGATCAACGCTTAAAATAATTGGTGCACCGAAAATTCCGGTGCACTTGAAATAGAAATACAGCCCTTTTTTTTCTAGTGATGGATATCAAAGCCCTTTTTTTGACAATTCACGATATCAAAGCCCATAGTATGTTGGCCCAAAAATACCCCTTAGAGTTGACCATTTAATTTTTGGACTTCAGTTGTTATTGTTTGATGCAATTTCCATAAAGAAACCACCAAAATGGGCTCTAGTGTCCGAATCATACCAAAAAAAATACCCAGTGTCCAAAAAAGGAAAGAAAAAACAAACACTGTCCAAAAATGAGAAAAAAAAATGACATCTAGAATAAATTATAAATATATTTGTTTGGCAATACCAATATATACATTCCTGAAAATATATGCTTAATTTCAAAATACTGTCAATATTAATAAAAGAATGAGATTTTTAATAAGAAATATAATAATTATTAAAAGAGATAATAGTAATTTTATATATCAATCTTTATTCATTTGACATGAGTTTTTTTTTTTTTTGGTTAACGATATGAGAATATTAAATACTCACTTTTGAAATGGGAATAACTTTAAATGTTCTAATGGTAAGAGTAACAACAGACACCAAAAAATTTGTAAGAGTAATGTCTTCCCATAATTTTACTTATAAAAATAAAAATAAAAATTCTATTCATCGTGATAAGAACGGAATGAATACTCATTTATTAATTGGGCGGCTGAACTTTTCAAAGCTTAACTTGTCAATACAAATTTAGAATTAATGAAGGTTAAATACTTAAATTTTATATGTATAACTAGAGGATAAATTCTCTCATGTAACATACACACAGTAATAATAAAAACAAATACTTTTTCTCTTTCTTTCTTATATGCACTACAATATAAAATATTTTTACTTTTTTTTCATATACTACTAATATAATATTAATATATTATCTTTATAATAATATAATAATATTAATAAATATTGATAATAATATTTTTTTATTTATACTTTATTTTATTACTTCTTCCTTATTTATTTTACAAAACACATCGTCGGATATATTGACTTATATATAGGCTTGATGTTGCTCACACACTCATATCTTACTACGATTGAATTTATCCAACATTATTTATGACCTTAGCTTTTGTAGAGATTGATTAGTAGCACTACTGAAGTCAAGTAAATAACTTCAACGACTTTGGATCATCTTTCTATATGGTTCATTTAAGGTCCCGTGAAGAAGCAAAAGTTAGTTTATGTATGTGGAGCAAATTAAACTTATACCGTATTGCATATTTCTTCTTTTCTTAGTGGTGTGATATTAATTTTACCACAAAATTAAAGAATAAATTTAAAATAGTAGTGTATATGGTTTCACCATGCTAGCATGTGAATACCGCTAACAACTTGTATCGGTGCCTACTTGGTATTGGACCACATCTCTAATAGCTATCTATAAAATATTACTTTTAGTATGGCAAGATAAACTTGTTTATTGCATCACTATATATTTAAATTTAGTTATCATTATAGTAATATTTTGTATTCCATATATTTTTTTTTTGAAACTTTAGTTTTTGTTTTATATATGTGTAAGTACTACATATATATGCATATGGAATATGAATTTGGAAACTATATTATTGATGTTTTTCCACTGTAGCTTTAACTTCCATTAGTCAATTCAATTACATGAACGTGGAATAATTTTATGATATTAGATATAGTCTATTAATTATGTATGAAACTTTAACTATTTTTTTTTTTTATCAAAGATAGGAGTCTCAAATTCGCAACCTCTTAATTGAATATAGGAAGATTATGTCATTTGAGCTATTACTCATTGGTGTATGAAACTTTAACTATTACTACTATAGTTATTCACTTAATTTATTTGTTAAAATGTCATATGTTAGTGTAGAAGTATCTTGATCAAATATAGTTGGATTCAGATATAAGATCCACATAGGTTCTATAGTATCGCAACTGTTTACAAGTAAAGAGAATACACGTGACTCTTGTATTCCTCCCAACAATTAAAAATAAATAAATAATAAGTTTAGTTATTTTTGTAATTAAATTTTTATAATTTTTAATTAAGACCTTACCTTATTTTTAATTTTATAATTAATTCATTCTTAATATAAAAAATATTAGAATTAACTGAATATTTATCTATAAATTAAATGTATCCACAATTAATTAAAAATTTAATTAAATCTTTCACTATATATTTTAAAAAAATATTATATTAATTTTAATNTATATTTAAATAATATAATACATTATTTTTTTTATGTATTTCCTTGATTTGTAAAACATTTATGTCACTTAAACAGTTCAGATTTAACTTACTCTTTTTATGATGAGTCTTGATCAGATCACACGATTAAATTTTATATATATATATAATTATAGTGTATATATGTACACCGCATGAAAAAATAAGAAACTTTTTTTTTTAAAGAAAAGAAAAGAAAAAGTGTGCGGTTATAGCTAGCTCTAGCATGCACGAGAAAAAGCTAAGAAAGAAATCATGCAGGTAAACCTCGTGCTGCATTTGTCATTTTCATCAAAACCCTTTTTTCTTCTTTGGATTGTCATATACAACTACCAAACAAACGTGGATTGAAGCTCACTATAGTACTGAAATATTTATAGGTAACATAAAGAAAAAAAACAAGGCACACTTACCTTTCAGGTTAGATAGATAGATATACATTTAATTCAAACTTCACTCACAAAAAAAGTTGCCTCGAAAAATCTAGTAAAATTAAGTTCACGGCTTTGGAAAGTTGGCATTAAATTCAGTTTCTGTAGCATCCACACAAATTTATAAAGTTCTAGATTCGATTCCAAGAACTTGAATTATACTATTATAAATAGCATTGTTGTTCCTCCATTAAGATAATGTGTTCATGCTCTTAGTTTAAGCCAAGTGTTTTACTACAAATTTTTCCTCAAACCCCACATAATCAAGTTTTCTAATTTCCCAATTCCCTATTTTGATCCTTCAATTAGGTTCATAAGTGGTGGTGTTTAGTTTAATTTCACCATATGGCACCTCATGGAGAATCTTTGCCTAGTAGCACTTTCGCTACTAGGAGCAACAACAACATATTATCAAAGCCACCAAAGCTTTCATCTGAGAATCTTCAAAGAACTATCTCGGACATCTCGTTCGAGCTAGCGAAAGAGGCGATGATCGATTCTTCTAAGAATAATAACAATACCAAGCAGCTTTCGTCGATATCCGAGGTTGAAGTAGATGGAAAGTGTGAGTGTTGTGGCATGTCTGAGGAGTGTACTCTTGAGTACATGGACCGCGTCCGCGACAAGTTCCTAGGGAAGTTTGTGTGTGGTTTGTGTTCTGAGGCAGTGAAGGAAGAGTTGGAGAAAAATGGAGGGAAGAAAGAAGAGGCTTTGAGTTCACACATGAGTGCATGTGTTAGGTTTAACAAGTTTGGAAGGGCATTTCCGGTATTGTTTCAAGCTGAAGCAATGAAGGAGATGCTTAAGAAGAGTAAGTTTGATGGAAAAATTAGGGCTAAGTCTATTAGCCCTAGAGAGAAAGGAGGGATCATCAATAAAGGAGGGCTTGCTCGTAGTTCAAGTTGTATTCCAGCAATCACAAAAGAGTTAAATGAAATCAAAATAGCTCATTAATTAATTTTAGCTGAAAATTCAGGTTCGGTTTACTTCATGTGCAGTCAATAACTCTCATTTATTAATTTCACATGAAGTTAGTTGTACCTAAATTTTTATTTTCATTTTATGTGTTTAAATGATACTACAGATATGTGAAGGAGGTATAGTTTATCAAACAATTTAAAAAGTTATAATGTTCGAATTAAGATAAAATGTTTTTTGCTGTATTAAATTATTAGTGATAATTTGATACTAGCTTTCTAGCTAGGTATATGGGGACATAGTCTTGTATATTTTATACATGTCTCCAATAGTTTCTCTTCTTAGAGCAGACTAAAATATGCTTCATGAAACCCCAAAGTTGATTCTTAGGTTTTTTTTTTATTAGGTGATGGTCTATATCTCCCTATTCTAACCTTTGAGTCCTACAGGGTTTCTTATGAATCTTTTATTTTTCCATTTTGTATCTTTTGATATTTCTAGTTTGCATTTCTTCCTATGAAGAGAGTTGTTGGTTGTTTTTTTAATTTGTTATTAGTGGTTTTTAATTTTAGTGTCTTTTTCCTCCAAAGTCAAGATATGTATCCTAGGTGTGACCAATCATGTATTATGGAATAAAAGTTGTATTTGATGTAATGATGATGTGTAATATTTATTGATGCAATAAAATTTTGTTTAATTATCTGTGACCTAGAGAAATTAGAAACAAACTCTATTGGCAGTTTAGCACCAACCCAAAAGGAAATTATAGGAAAAACAGTATAAGTATACATAAATTAGAAAATAAATTATCCTCTTTCATGTATGATGGTAATATAAATGTTGATAATACTGAGGAGATAATATCTAAAATTATTTTATATAATATAATATTTATAATTTTATATAAATAATATTGTAATTATGTATTTATTATATTTAAAAGTATACAATAAAATAATAGTTTAATAATTTTTAAATATAATGATTTTAAGATATTTGAATAAGTTTTTTATTGTCTTTTAAATATTATTGTATAAATATATTTTATACTTTTTTAACCCATAAAATAATCATACATTTAACGAATTTAACACTTAATTAAAGTTTGGATAAAAGTAAACTTTTAGGACACAACACAATTGTCTCATGAAAATAGAAATAATGAAT
>NC_029780.3:2960360-2980071 GCF_000817695.3 Arachis duranensis
ACTTGATTAAGTGGACTAAATAAAGAAACCATACCAGCCACCAATTAACATAAGCTTTTTTTTTTTTGGGTCAAGAATTAACATAAGCTTGATGGAGTTAAATGAGCTGAGCTGTTTAACTGTGAGGCATTTTGCATTTCACAAAGAAAAACAACAATGTAAATTCTTGGGCCCTTTTTCATTAGTATTTAGCAGTTTTACTAAGATTTTGTGTCATCTTTGTTCATTCTTTCATGGGCCTTATTCATTTGGACTTGGACGTTCGGCCAGTTTTGGGTTTAAAAATAGTTAGCCCCAAAAAAAAAAGCTTAAGTACACAAGGCAAAACCGAAGGTTTTCTTTGGTAAACCAAAAAAAAAAAAAAGTGTGCTTTCTTTCTCCAAGCTAAAATCACTACAAGAAAATAGAGTTATTTTGACACTTTATTTTTTAACACCATAATTAAATGTCAAAATTAATATATATTTTTGACAAATATCACAAATGTTAAATTTTCTATATTTTCTTGACGAAAAATTTGACCGTAGAAAATTACTCCTCAATTTTGACACTCATTTGTTTTCAATCTACTCTACTATTTTTTTCTTCTTTGAACTCTGTTAATTTTGACATCACACTGCTCTCAGTTTATGATTATACAACTCATTCTTTATCTTCAAAATCTCAATTTTTTCTTTAGTTTCAAGATCACATCTCATTCTTTGTTAAAATTTTTTGTTGAGAATATTTTATAGTCAATAAGTGTCAAAATAAATAGTATTTTTGACAATTAATAAGTATCACAGAAAATATGTTCTCAAATTTTTCTAACAAATTATTTTTGACAGCTAATATTTATCAAAATAAGATTTAAATTTTTTTCACAATCGCTTATATGTTAAAAATACTATTTTTGACAAAACTTTTATTAACATATTTTCATAGTTAAAATAGTGTCAAAATTTGTTTTTTTAACAAATTTTAATTTTCTTTTACACATTATAACCCTAAAAAATAATCTATATTGTTGTAGTGAATGGGTCAAATTCGTTGTAACTTATTTAAACGAACATCATTTAAAAAAAATATAATACTTCTATGTATAATCTATAAAGATCTTTAATACTGAAAAAAAAACTATAAATTTATTTTTTTTAGAAAAGATACACGTAAACAATTCCTAACCAGTCAATTTTAAGTAACTGCAAAATAATCATTAATTTTATATTTAAAAAAAATAAAATTTAAATAATCACTAATCAATGATAATTAATTAATATAGAGTGTAATTTAAAAATGTTTTGTTAACTAAATCCTTATTGGTTACTTAGTGAAATTGTTGAATTTTACGCTGCATTATTCCTCAATTAGTGTTGCAGTTCACTGCAAAAATCCCGAGACTCAAAATTATAAAAGAAAATAAAGTTAAAATTAGCATATTAAACCTTTCAAGAAACAAAGGATCTTGCTCAATTCCTTTGTTTCTTTGCTGAATTCATCTTGAACAAATATATATAGATCCTTCTAGAAACTTCGTTTTGTTCTGCAAAACTAGAGCCGTTGAAACTAATATCTGCTCCAGGAATATTGGTGTGAGATAGATGTGATGTGATGAAAAACCAAAACAAGCAACAAAGCAATAGATTCTCATTTGGATGAATCAATTGATCAATAATTGAAGAAATGAAAAGAATAATGAATGTAACGAATTATACACAAGTTAGTTGCGTGAAGCTCAAATAACAAACTAACGGTTTCAAACTACTCAGTAACTAATTATTCTATTTATTAGACTAGTATTGAAAAAGTTAGTTATAACAGATAACTAACATCATCTATAAATAGTATAGCTGTAATATGAATTAATTCAATTTAATGTTAATTTACTTCTTTTTTTTTTTTACTATCTCACTTTCTCTCTATTCTTTCTCTGTATTTCTCTGCTGCTACTATTATCTTTTTCAATCATCTTTTTTTCTTCTTGAAATCTAATATGGTATCAAAGTAAGAGTGAGAATTATTCTTATAGCTAGTTACAGGTTTAAATATAACCCCTAGTTACTAGTCTTGCTTGGTGTCTTTTTAATGCAAACTCCCATTTATAACTTACCACCTTCTCATTTGGGGGCAATTCAACCAAACTCCATGTATTATATAATATAGAAGTCTTTATACTCTGCAAGAATTGCTTCTTTCCAGTAACAATTTGCAAAGCTGCATTTACAGATTTTGGTAATTGCTAATAATGAGAGAGAGCTCAGACAAGGAGTGTTCATGGATTGAATTTGATTCACATATTTCCAGTGTTTATCTTAATTCGATATGAAAGTTGCGGATATCGATCCGATCCGCAAAACTTTCAGATCCGATCTGAAAAAGTTTTGGTTCGGATTCGGCCCGCACACTAATGGCATCGAATTATGAATTTTATGTAGGTATTCGCATATCTGGGAATCCACAAAAATAAATAAATAAGTAAATATTCTTTTTATGTTTTATTTTAACAAATAATTATCATATATTGTATTATTTTATTATTATTATTTAAAGAAAGTATGTTTAATAATATTTTGAGAATAAACATGTTTAAAAGAGTAAAAAAATATTTTATTCAATTTTTTAATAATAAAAAGCTTTTAAAAATATTTATATGTTTTGCGGATATATTCGAAATCTGAACCGATCCGATCCGGTCTGTAAATGTGTGAATCGGGTCCAAGCTTAAATTTTAAGGTACCATTTTTAGATCTTGTTATCATAGGGTAGGATGATTGTTTTCAAGTTTAGGAGGTAAATTTTGAGAGTCAAGGGTAGGGTGATCTCAATAGATGAAATTGGTATAGTAGTAGATGCAGTATGAGATGGTTCATTTCTCATATGAAGAATCTGTATTAAGAATTGTGTGTTGAGAATTAGTAATTTGTTTATGAGAATTACATTCTGAGTTAAAAAAATTTGCAGATGAAAATTTATCTGCATGGAAAATAACATCCCTAGATACAAACATCTTTCCATTAGTAATTAATCATACACTCATAACTTTTTTGATTGACAGAATATCCCATAAAAATTCAGGCTGAGATCTTAATTCAAGTTTATGCTATGCACGAAGTCAAACATGTCTGAAGATGTTAATTATCTACATAGAATATACGTTTAGTAAGAAGGAATAAATTATGTGCAATATAATTAAGTAATAATGCATACATAATAACATAGATTAAATCCAAATTAATGATACATATGAAATTATTTTAAGTATAGCTGCTTCAATGGATCTATAATATCTCAGGCTGAGGATATGAATAACTTTTTTCATGAATTTCCCTTTTCCTTTCTGTTTGTTTGTTAGTTTTATTACATGATGATTCTTGATACCTCGCCCGGAACTTTATTTTATTTTTCTTTTAACTCATTTTCATTCAAATGATATATATACTTCAACTTCAGGAATAATACATTGTGTTTGGCATGTTATGTCAAGTTGTTCTAGAATAATAAGTTACACAAGCATATTAAAACAATAATGGAATGGATAATAGCAATTAACAAACAAGTTGTTGATGAAGAATTAGATGAAGAGAAGATATGATTCAATCTTAAAATATCTCAAAAACACTAGGGATAGATATTGCCTATACTTGAGGATAATTAAGAGTATCTTTAAAAATATTGGATAACTACATATTGACAATCTTTTTTTTTTCCTTTTAATCATTAGACCGCTTAATATTTGTCGTTTGAGTCTTTGATTTTTGTAGTTATTAAACCTTACCTATAGGGTCATGTTCGGATACCATCAATTAGCTACCTATACAAGAATATCAAAATAAATAATTCTATAAATAATATATACATATAAAAAATTAACCATTATATTTATATTGAAAAAGTTATCATGATAGCTAACTTTTTAATTTTGTTCATAAAATTTTTTTATTTTTTTTAATAAAAATTTGATTATTTTAATAATTAATTACTTTTCTTATGAAAATATATAAAAATGTATATGCAACTATATAGAAACTATTGATAGCTCATTTCTAGTAGTGATAGAATATTTTTGTTTGTAACTAAACTATTGGGATAATATTATAGATAATATGAAACTTTATAGAAGTCTTATCTTGGAGCTGGCATGCAAACCAACAAACTATTAAAAATTTTCTACTCAAAATTAAACAAAAACCTATGATCTAAACTTGAATTATATTATTTTTCGTACAACTTAATCCTTCAAATATTTCTGATCTAGTTAAAGTAAACATAAGTGTACGTTTTATCTGAAATACTCTAATAAAAACAAAAATTATATATATATCTATATATATATATGATGTCTTTTTTGGTAAATTAAAATAGTTTTATACGCGTATTTAATTATATAACATCATATTAATAAAAATAATTATTTTTTATATTGACGACGCGAATAATAATAAAAAAACGGATATGATTATACGACGCAAATAATAATAAAAAAACAGATATGATTGTACGACTGTATCAATGCAATAAAATTAAACTCGTATTCGAGAACAACCAATACTTTTTTATTTAAATAAATAAAAATCTATTTTTAGGGTAGCCCCACCAATAATGATCAAGTGAAGAAAAAGAAAGAAAACTAAAAAGAAAAGTGGGTTCTAGGGTAGGCAGATTCAATAGTACAATACTACTACTACAAGACAATACCATCACATTTTTCTCCTTCTTCTCTTACTTTAATTTTTCCCCACACTATCACACACATATAAATATGCCTCTTCCCCTTCCTTCTTTTACCCATCCCTTCAACCAAACCTTCTAATCATCTCTCTCTCCTCTCTCTCAAATCATTAAAAATGGAAAGTAACCTACCAGTGATAGCAAAGAAAGTGTGGAACATAATACGTGTTGCCTTCTACATGTTAAGGAAGGGAATTTCAAAAGCCAAACTCATGTTAGAACTCAACATGGTTCTCAAACGCCGCCGCAAACTCGCCGGAAAAGCCATCGCCAACCTCATGATGTTCCACCACCACCAACACCCCGACATGCACCTCCAACAATTCTCCACCACCAGGGAGTACGAGTTCAGCTGCAGCAACACGCCCAATAACTTCTTCTCCAAGCTCCACCGCAAGAACAAGCTCTTCACGCGCTCCCACGCGCCTCACGAGTGCGACGACGACGTCATGACGGTTAGTGCTGTCAAGGCGGTGTTAGAGATCCTAAACAACAACAATGATAATGTGGCCGAGGCATCCCCGGCGCTACCGGGGTTCGCCCGGAGCCCTACCGTGAGTCAGTTAAGGGTAACGGATTCACCGTTTCTAATGAATGTCGACACAGAATACGATAAAGATCATCAAGTAGACAAGGCTGCGGAAGAATTCATTAAGAGGTTCTACAAAGAGTTGAGGAAGCAACCCTAATTAATTAATTTTCCATGGTTATGGAGTTTTAATTTTCTTCAATTTGTTTACAAAACAATGTTGATTATTATACTAAAGTAAAGTAGTCATACATATATATAGTAAGAGCATGAGTGATTATTCTTCAGTTTGGAAATCTAAATTATGGTTTGGTTATTAAAATAAAAGTTTAGCCAAATCATGGTTTGGAAATCTCTAAAATAAAAAAGCAAATATATGCTTATACATACAGTTTTAGATACATGTAGAATGAGTTTCATGTGTGTTAATTATATTTTGAGGAAATTTGTATCTTCAATTGTTACTTTTATATATGAACAACAAAAGAATAAACAAAATTCTAAGTTATTATTCACAGATATATATTTTCAATTTTATTTTTAATTTCATGACTAAATTCTAAGTGTAATAATATTATTATTAGAAGCTAGCTAAAAGTGTTGCAAACAAAGATTTATCATCATGATTAATTGAAATTATAAAATTAATCGTATATGAGAAGAATCTTATCGGTATCTGTTGGTATATCTTGTTGATTTATTAGACACGCTTGTGTACTCAAAGAATATGTTGAATCTTTGCATTTGGAATTAGTAGTGTATGTTTGTTATTATAACTTATAAGTTATAATCAAGCTTTCTCTTTTTTGTTTTGTTGCCCTTTTTTTATTAAGAAAATAATTTTCTTTTCTTCCTCTTTTAAGGCTGCTCTTGTCTTTAGCCTCTTCTTTTGTAAAACCACCTTAGCTTTCTGGGATTTAATATCATTCATTCATTTTAATTAATAGAAATACATTGCTTGCCTTATGTATACGCACCAGCTCCACGACCACCACATTTCGTGACCATTTTTTTTTATGATTATTACATTTAGCTAGAGATTCATCTGTATTAATCATCTTATTAAAGTTAGAAACTAACGTATCTTTAAACTCTTAACGTATTTATTAGAATTTAGTACTTGCATGGTAGATTATCATCCACCAAATTAAAATAGTCCTAATATATTAGATGCGAGAATTGAATTTAAATTTTTATTCAATATAGTTGCAATAATTAATCTTGTTCATTTGGTGATGACCAATAATCCTAAGTTTATTTTCATCTAAAACAGAAAAAAATAAAAGGGAGAAAAACAGTGATAAAGACGAAAAAAGTCATATAATATATAATAATAATAATAATATATAATAATATTTGAATCGTGTTTTGTATATGCAATAATTCATTAATTGTCCTTTTAAATAAAGTTTTGATTCGCGACGAATTATTCCGATCGTTAACCTATTAAGTTAGAATATTAGGGATAAAAAAACAAAAAGAATAACATAGGATAAAAGATTTTTTTATTTATCCATATATTTTATCTCTGATTTAATTATCTATTTCTATCTCTCATTCGAAAATTCTTTTATATATACTTTTATCTCTTTAATTTTTGTGTAGTCTCTCAAAAACAAACGTTACTGGACCTAACGCATTTTGATTGTGTGATTTAATTTGGAGCCTCTGAAATCTGAATTGATGGTTTAAAAGTTAAATAAATTGGCTTTAACAGCAAAACTACAATCTCCACTAAAATTTCTTCATATGATTCCACCACTCATACATGAAAGTAAAACCAATAACCATACACATACATAGCTGTGGCCCCTCTCCTATAAAATATTGTTGCCTTTCTCAACTTTATTGCCTTTCCCTCTTCTTTTGCTTTTAATTTTCTTTTGAATAATTTAGTAATATATATTTAATTTAATTATTATTTCATGTTTTGTATGGTTCCACTTTTATGGTTTGCTCTATATGAAGGAAAGTGTCAACGCCACCATTTAAAATAAGAATATTTTAATAATTCAAAATTTAATTTTTACTTTGTATCACGTATGTGTCTCCAATATAATAAATACAATAAGAGGGTTTATTTTACATATAGAATCATATATTCCTTTATAACCGTTTTAAATTTGTAGGATAAATAATTTTTATCATATAAATATCAGAAATTTTATGACTAATAGATCTAAAATTTAATATTTTGTTGTTTTCTTTATCCTTCTTAACAAAGAAAAAATTTTAATATTGACAAAAAAATATAAAATTGATATTTAATTTTCGTTTTTAGTCCAAAAAAAAGCTCTTAATTAATTGAAAAAATATATTATTAGATATTATAATTATTAGTTATATATATTTGCTTAAACTTATGAGATAAGTTTTATTTTGTATATACTTCAAATCTAAAAAAACTTTTCTATATGAGAAGACTTGTTAGATGTATAGTAATCGTTAACATATCTTTATCTAATAATTTAACTTTTATTTTGTTAATAAAAATAGTATTTTGATTTTATATTATTGATAATGATTAGTCAAGGAGGCGTAGTAGTAGCCAAAGAGGGATATGTAAGTTAGAAATCAAATATAATAAAAAAACAAATAAAATTTCACCAACTTGTTGGGATTGCTTGGATTTTGTTTAGGGTATGTATATGTTCATGTCAAATTGTTGTGTCAGCTAGATCAACTATTATGTATGTTTGAAGTTGAGTTTTTATTATGCTTCTTATCCACATACATTATTGCATTTCATGCTTATAACTTTGTTTTAACTTTTCTGAAAAAAATAATTTTTCTCTTATTTATATAAATTTTAATAAAAAATATTTTTTTAAAAGAATCAGTTTTGATTGTTTTCTTTAAACAAATGTTAAACAGAACCTTTTCTGATGTAATACTACCCTTTATTGGTATCAAATGATCAATAAATTATCAAAAGAAGAATTAGCAAGTAACAACAATTAATTAAGTAATGTCTGATTACACTTTAGTTGTTGTAACTGAAGTAGTGTATGTTACACTCTTACATAGCTTATTATTAGATTATTTGAGGGAAAAAAAAAAGACACGACTGAAAAACAGGTATTACAAATTGGATTTTATTATTGAATTTGTTGGTGAATTATTTTTATTTGAAGTTAGTAGTTGATAATTATTAAATAATAATTTAGTTAAATATATTAAATTATTTGACAATTTTTAACTAGTAAATTTATATAATAAAGACATCTGTAAATAAATTTTCACCTAATTTATAATGGACTTTCACAAAAATGTGCAAAAAATCGAATTTTTGCCAAATTTACTGACAGAAATAATAATTTTTATAGATCAATGAATTTTTAGTCAGTAACAATAAAAAAATAATGTATTTTTACTTTAATTTATCAATAAAAAATTCGTCTATAACCCTAAAAATTAGGGTTATTTTAAAAGAGAAAAAATAATAAATAACACACAAAATTAAATTAGAGACAATAATTAAGAACACTATTAAACTTACATTTATCACAAGAAAAATACAAAAGAAAACTTTGATTTGATACAATTATTCCTGTGAATGCTAGCTGGATAATAAGAAACTATTGATGATAGAGTCAAATGTTTAGGTGAAGTAATAATGATATATATATGGTATAACTATTATTAGTTGGGTTTTGGGGGGACATCTCTCACTTTAAGAACTAATCAACTTTGCTATAATTATATATTTTTAAATGTTTAGGCCATAACTCTATTTTCTTCTTATAAGAGAAGTCAAATAAAATTAAGAGGCATGTTATCGTGCAGAGTACTTTTTTAATGAAAAATACAAATTATTATTCCTTTTACAATGATAGAAAAAAATGTACAATGTATATTTTTAAAACAATTAGTTATAATTTTTCTCTTTGTTAAGGAAATTTCTCAAAATTAAAAGGTAAATCGAATTTTAAGTTTTCTGATATTAAGCCTCGTTTCTTTGCATGCAAGAATCAATTTATAAAGTATATAAACATATATAATATACAGTGCTGTTTTAGCTGGCTACCATAACCACAGTTTAGGCACACAGTAAAGAATTTCCGTAGCTACTTTTACTAGTTTGGAAAAGAAATCTAATTAAATAATCTTAATATATTATTGTATGTAATGAATTAATGACAATATAGGAGAATTTTGATGTACAAATTAAATTTATTTCTTATAATACCATATATAGTTTTTAGAATCAAATCGAATTGACTGGTCCAATTAGATTAAGGTTTAAATAAAAAAAATTAATAATGAATTAGTTTAAAAATTGAAAAATATGTTTTTTTAGCTGTTAATTAGTTCAAAATAATAAAATATAAAAAAATAATTTTAAAAAATATATTTTATACTTAAATATATTATTTTATTATATCCAATTTAATTTCAGTTGACCTTTTAAATTTTTAACTCTAATAGTTTATGGACCGATTTGATTTGCATAACCTTATAAAATACTCATTGTTATACATATATAGATATAATACATATTAAAAAAAATTGGGTTATTTATATGATTTGAATTTATCCGAGATATTTTATTAAGGTAAATATAATACTTGTCAATTTTACTATAATCTCACATTTAACAACAACAACAACAACAATAATAATAATAATAATAATAATAAACATGCATGCAGCTAGCAAGCATAAACATATGTACATACATATATATATAGGATTCTATGTATTTAGGTACCCTTTTCAATTTACGTGGTTGTTTTAAACGTGACTTGGTCTCCCATTAGAATTAGAACTATATATGGAAAGGAGTGAGATTTTTTTTTAAAAAAAAAAGGGATTTAAATAATTTAAGTTTGAGAGGTTGACTCTGACTACAAATTTTGCGCATGACGAAAAAACGAAGCACCCCAACACTTCCTATTAAAAGCTTAATGCAGCCGTATACGCTTTATATATGCATTCATCTTCTTTTGTCTTCTCACCTTTAATTATTTGCTTAAAGTTGATTCAATTATGTTGTTCTCCAATTCAATTCTCAAATTTCGCTTTGAATAGTACCTTAATTTAATATCTAAGCCTACAAAATCTAGGTAGATTACGTAGTGATGATGATTTAATGTTCAGAAGAGACACTTAATAAATCACAGGAATAGTAATAATTCCCTTGGTTATCTATCTAAATATGCACTAAAAAATCATGTCAATGATATATATATACTTTAACAAAATAGTTGATAATAAAAGAATATTAGTAAAACTTTATTCATTTTGGCTTTATTTAATATATTCAGTAATAAATAAATATTAAAAAAATAATTTCTTTAGTTATCTATCTAAATGCACTAAAAAAATGTCAATGATATATATTATATACTTTAACAAAATATTTTTTTTTACCAAAGATAAAAGACTCAAACTCGCAACCTCTTAATTGAGTATGGAAAGACTATGCCATTTGAACTATTATTTATTGGCTACTTTAACAAAATATTTGATAATAAAAAATATTTGTAAAATTTTATTATTATTGACTTTATTTAATATATTCAATAATAAATAAATACTAAATAAAATAAATTTAAACAATTTAGAGTGATTAATTATTTTTTTATTTTTCTAACATGATCAATACTTTAATTCACATACACAGGTAAGTATTATATTTATTTTACATCATGAAACCATACCTGCCATATATAGTAGCTTGCATAGAAATGGAATTTACCAGAAGATTAAATATTCTCAATACTTGTTTATATAAGTTTTCGTATTTTTAAATTGTAGAGAATTTTAAATATAAAAAATTAAATGCTGCAATAATATTATTCAATTTCCAAATACTTTGTTTTTTGGGAAAATGTAATCACTGCACGTTGGTTATACTTTTAAATGTTTGGTTTTAGAAAGATAATTAGATTACTTTTAATCATGAAATATTTTATTTTAATATGATAAAATAATTAAACTTTTCCAATATTTAATATTATTTTAAGAAAATATAATTTAATAAGAATTTCAAACCAATATAAAATAAGTATAACAATTTATTATATTTTATATATCAAATGCATTAAAATTTCATACAAAAATAAAACGTTAATTATTTCAACATGTAAATAATAAAAATCCCTTCTCGACTTCTTGAGTTTAGTTTTTGTATCCCTCTAATATACTAAATTCTTGGCACTTATTTTTTTTCAAAATTAAAGTTTATCAATAGTTCATGAAAGAAGGGGCAAAATAATTATAATTTTATTATAACCAAGGAGGAATTATTGGTTGACTTATATAAAGTAGGGTTTTTTTTCCCCCCGTCATGTGTGTATTGAAACAAGCTCGATAGTTCATTTCCGAGGAATAAGAGATAGGTTTTAATTATTTTCTTAGTTCTATCATTTTATTAAATTTGTAGTTAATTTTTATATATTTTTTAATTAAATTTTTATATTATTTTTAATTTTATAATTAAATTATTTTTAGTGTAAAAAATATTAGAATCAGTTAACTGAATATTTCTTCACAAATATTCATGAGTAAGCTCAAATTTATCGGTAAATTCGTTTGTAATTAACTATTTTTAGTAATATCCGGGTTATTTTTTATTATTATTATTATTATTATTATTATTATTATTATTATTATCTATTTACATATTTAATGTAGTTCAAAATTATTACTAGAGATTTAATTAGTTACAATATTAATGAATACCATATTCCATTTTTTTTGTGACTATACCATATTCATTGTCATTGCACAAGTTCGTTTGATAAGAAAAACAATTGATTAATATGGACAATTGATGTTTATTAATCTACTAGTACATATAATTATGTTTAGTTTAGTAGTATATATATTTAGTCAGCATTTGAATAGGAACTTGTTTTTACTTTTTATGTCTCAGACTATGCATGCGCATTATTTTACTCTTATTTTCTTTTCACACTTTGAATAATTCAAACTTCCATACATGTTTCTCTTTAGAATTTTTGTTTTTTTACTATGACATCTCTTCTATTATTGGAAGTGGTTGATTGGTCGAAATCACTTGCACAGACTCAATATGTTGAGAATTCACAGAAAGAAAATATATTATTTCATTAATATATAATAGCCAGTTTTCAACGATTTTCTAAATTAATATATATTATTATGTATATTAATTAAGTAAAAGGGTTTACTCCAATTCTTTGGTTGATTACTTGATTTTATATATATCCCATATACTTTCGTGTTTTGTCTTATAATATATAAGTATTAAATTCTCTTTCTTTATATATGATATCAATAAGAATCTTATACATTGTATAAAATATATTAAATGATCAATTTAAAATGGTTAGATTCACACAAATCATCTATTATGTTTATATATTGTATAAAATATATATTAAAATAAGTTAAATAATATATGTATTTATATATAAATATATGATGATTGATTTTTGTATATAAATATTATTTTTGTTAAATCATACACTTATGTAAAAAAAATAATAATAATTGAGCATATCATTTAACAACATGTAGAAGGTAAAGTTTGTATGCAAAAATATTTGATTCAAAAAATATATGGCACGATAAAGAAGGTGGAGAAGGTGGCTTGGAATTTAAAAAATAAAATAAAATAAAAAATTATATATTCTATACAAAAAAACGTGGCCCGCATGGAGAAAATTATCATTTTCTTCTATGCTAAGCTTTCACTTATTTGTTGCATGCTGCCAAACAAAACCTTAACATAAGAAAAGTAGAAACCCTAATGAACACAAAAATATAATGACTGCGCGTGTTGTTCATGACCATTTCTAGAATTTAAGTTCTAATACGCATACACCCATGGGGCTATAATTTAAGATCATATTATATAGGGTTGCTTAAAATAGGTCATTATTGGGACTTGGGAGTAAACAACTAAATTTGTCTAAAAAATTCCGATTAAACATTTAGTTTATAATAATTTTTTTAAAATCTTTAAAAATTATTTCCGTAAGATAAGTTAATCTTTTTATCGCTCATAATCAAAATTTTAATATGAGTATTGAATAAATAAATTTCTAATAAATTTTATTATAATATAATAAAATTGTAAAAAATATCATCATAAGATAAATAAATTATTTTCCTATTTTGTTATGATCGGTACCAGGAGAAAAATTTCAGAGAGAGAGAGAGAAATTGAGAGATCAGAGTTAAAAAAGTGTGAATTTGCATTTGACTGAAGAAACTCAACTTTAATACATGAGAAACTATTATTTATATGTGTATAGCTAACTAACTAACTTTATTGTAGAATTTAGAAGCTACTGTTGACAGCAAAGATCCACATTAACTGGTTATAACAGAAAACAGATTTATTTAATTGAAAGAGAGTAAGACTGGAATAGAACTGGAAATGAAAATAGAACTAAATTAGCTTGCTTGTGCTTTTGCCTGCCTTATAACTCCTAACATCATCTCTAATTTTTCCTTTTGCTTGCTGTTTTGAATGCTGAAAAAACATCATCACCTTTAGTATTAGTAATAAGCTTAGTGTTGCTTTTTAGTATTTGCAATTGCTTGTCGATTATAGATGTTCAACCTGGTTTGAAAGTCTACAAAGGCCTCAGAAGGTATTGCTTTTGTGAAGATATCAGCCACTTGCACAGATCCTGGGATATGACTTACCTAAACTTCTTTGTTGTTGACATGATCTCTAATAAAGTGGATATCTATTTCGAAATGTTTTGACTTGGAATGTATGATGGGATTTGCTGCCAATAACACAGCACTCAAGTTGTCAAAGTACACCATTGGAGCTTCATAAATAGCAAGTTTTAACTTATCTATTAGGTTCCTTATCCATACTAACTCTGCCACTGTATCTGCCATACTTCTATATTCGGCCTCAGTGATTGATCTGGTTATAGCTGTCTGCTTTTTCGAAGCCCAAAAAACTAGGTTTGAGCCAAGAAACACACTATTCTATGGTTGATTTTCTATCATCTGGGTCACCAATCCAGTCAGAATCACTGTAAGCAGTGATCTTCATAGCAGTACTCATTGCAGAGTCCTTCTTTAGGTGTAGGTCATGATGTGTTGTACCATTCAAGTACCTTAGCACACGTTTCACCATTTTCCAGTGTGCCTCCAGAGGAGACTGAACAAACTGGCCGGTAAAGTTTATTGACACAGAAGCTGATTTCAGGTCTGGTGATGGTTGAGTGCTTGCTTGACACTCCTTGGTTCTACACTTGCTAGGAATAGCTTTGGCTTGACAATTCTAGCCTTGCCTTTAGTTATCATTGGGTGAGTGTTTTGGGTGAGTTCAGTGTTTCTAGGTTCAGTGTGAGTGAGAGAAAGTACAATTTCAATGTTATTAATAGGAATAGGGGATGGAATTGAGGAAGTTGCTTCTGGTATTGTGATTTCCTGCTGGCTGCTTGAAGGGTGTAGTGGCTGTAAGGAGGAAGGGTTGGTAATTGTTGGAGGTTGTTGTAGGTTGCTTGATGAGTTTTAAAGGCTGCTGTGGTGGATTATTTAGAGGTCTACTTTGAGTTGAGGTGGATTGAGAAAGACTGTTTAAGAGACTATGTTGAGGTGAAACGAACTGAGAGTGGTTATTATCAGTAAGGTCTTAAGTAGGCATTGGGAGTCTTGGAATTGTTGGAACTGAGTGTTGAGGGCCTAAGGCTGTTGCTGTCTTGGCAGTCTGTCTGGCTTGCTTGAATGGAAAATGATCTTCAAAAAATACCACATTTGGAGTAGTAATGACATTTCCTTGTTGAGTGAGGCATTTGTAACCCCAGTGAGCAGTTTCATATCCAAGGAATGTGCACGGGGAGGATCTAAAGTCCAGTTTGTGCTTGTTATAGGGCCTTTGACGAAGAAAACATAGGCATCCAAACACCCTGAGCTGTTCATAAGAGGGTTGCTTGCCAAACAATTTCTCAACAGGAGACATGCCATTTAAGACTGGTGTTGGAAGAATGTTGATTAGCTTGACTGCTGTGCAGAAGGCTTCTCCCCAAAACCTTATTGGCATTGAGGCTCCTGCCAATAGGGTAAGTCCCATTTCTACCACGTGCCTGTGCTTTATTTCAGCTGAGCCATTTTGTTGATGCACATGAGTACAAGCAAATCTGTGCTGAACTCTTTTATCCTTCAGGGTCTTTGACAAGCTGATATACTCGGTTGCATTGTCACTTTGAAACATTTTAAGTTTAATGTTCAATTGCAATTCTACCTTTTGTTGGAAATTATCAAAGACTATTTTTAATTGAGCTCCAGACTTAACTAGATAAAGCCAAGTATATTTTGAAAATGCATCAATAAAATTGACAAAATACCAGTTTCCATTACTATCTGGCATGGGAGCAGGGCTCCAAATGTCTGACTATACATGGTCTAAAGGATGTAAGTATACAATTTGCGAGGAAGGGAAGGAAAGTTGATGTGATTTGCCAACACAGCAGGTTGGACAATTTATTTTATCAAGTATAGTAGACAGTTTTCAAGCTTTTAACACTTTTGACAACACAGTATGGTTAGGATATCCTAATCTAGCATGCCAGACAAGAAAATCATCTTCTTTATTTTTATTGTTTATTGAAGTAGCATATGCAGCAACATAAGCAGCTGGTGCTTGCAGATTTCTAATGCTAGGAAACTTATAGAGTCTGTTTTTCACAGTGCCTTAAAGCACAAGCTCCTCTGTGTCTTTAGTCTTTATACAGCACCTATCATCATGGAATTCAAAAAAATTTTATTGTTACAGTACAATTAATGCATACTCATTAGATTCTTTGTAATTTCATGGACACACAACAATTTTCTCATGTGCATTAACCTAGAGCTCAAGTCAGTATTGAAACAAGAATTTCCAACAAAGGAGATATGCAAACCTGTTCCATTTTCAATTGCTACTTGCTCGTTACCACAGTATTCTTCATTCTCTATCAGGTTCTTCTCATCATGTGATGTGTAGCTCCTGAGTTAGGATACCAGTTAGGATCCTGAATTATTGCTGGCGTTGCCATCATGTTGCAAAGATTTGCTTGTGGTTGAATGTCCTGATTGTGACTGCCACTATTGTAGGCTTCTCCACTATAATCTTCTTCTCCATATTGGTCTTCAATGTACCTGTACTAACAAGTTCTTATAGTGTGGCTGAATTTGTTGCACAGCTAACACTGTGGTCTATCATATTCATAGCTTCTTGGAGTAGGGGTGAGTACGGGTCAGTTTGGTTCGGGTTCAAGATGAAATTAGAACCGAACCAATTAAAATGTAATTGGTTCAGTTTGGTTTGGATTTGTATTTTTTTGTGTATATACCCGAACCAAATCCAAACCGATTAAGAATGGATTGGTTCAGTTCGGGTAATTGGGTACTGACAAACCCCAAATTTGATGGTTTTTTTTGTATTAAGTTTAGAGTGTTTTGATAACCTTTTGTCACATTTAGCCTATGAATTAGCATGGTTTTCTTATCTCTCCCATATTTGTGCTTAAGTGTAAAAACATGCTTTTTAAGCCTTATTTTGATGAATTCTAGTTCCTCTTTGATTCCATAAGATGCCTTGATGTGTTTGCTAGTAATCTCAGGTTGAAATAGGCTAGACATGGATCAAAGGAAGCAAGGAAGGAAGCATACAAGTGGAGAGAAGCATAAAAAGTCAAAGAAGCAAAGTCAGCTATGCACGCGCACGCGCACAAGGCGCTCGCGCGCACATTGCAAAACAGATCAAGGACGCGCACGCGTACCGTGCGCGCACGCGTACCGTGCGCGCACGCGCCGATGATGGCACATGACCTCACTAATGCAACACGTGCCTGGCGATTTGAGAGGGTTTCTGAACCCATTTTGGCGCCAAATGCTAAGGAAGAGGAATATAAGGATGAAGGATTAAGGGAAAGGCATGAGGGAATGAATTAGGCAATAATACACACTCACTAGGATTAGTTTAGAGTTAGTTTCTAGAGAGAGAAGCTCTCACTTCTCTCTAGAATTAGGATTAGATTTAGGTTAATCTCTCTTCTTAGATCTAGGTTTAATTCATGCTTTGATTCAATTTTCTTTTATCAATTCTTAATCTCTCCCTTTCTAGTTATGTGCTTTCATAATTGTAATTCTTCATTTTGTTTTGGATAGATTGTTGTTCCTTTGTTTCCTTTCAATAATGCAATTTGAGGTAATTCATGATAGTTGTGATTTCCTTGATTGTTGTTGTTAATTCTTTACAATAATTGTTGTTAGATTCTATTCTTGTTATCAATTTACTATGCTTTCCTTTTATGCCTTCCAAGTGTTTGATGAAATGCTTGGTTGGATTTTAGTGTAGGTTTTGTTCCTCTTGGCCTAGGTAAAGTAATTAGTGACTCTTGAGTTATCTAATTCCTTTGTTGATTGATAATTAGAAGTTGCTAATTGATTTGAATGCCTCTAAAGCTAGTTTTTCCTTTAGGAGTTGATTAGAACTTGAGGAATCAAATTGATTCATCCACTTGACTTTCCTCCATGGTAGGGGTTAACTAAGTGGTAGCAATAAACAATTCTCATCACAATTGAGAAGGATAACTAGGATAGGACTTCTAATTCTCATATCTTGCCAAGAGCCTTTTATAGTTGTTAGCTTATTTTCATTGCCATTTACTTTCATGCCTCTTATCAAAACCCCAAAACAACTCAAACCAATAACAAGACACTTTATTGTAATTTCTAGGGAGGATGACCCGAGGTCCAATACTTCGGTTTATAAATTTTAGGGGTTTGTACAAAAAGTTGTTTGTCACTAGTACAAACCCCTGTACGTAACATACAACAATAATAAATAAATACTCTATCTTTTCTTTCTACAATGTAATATAATAATATTCTCTTTCTTTCTCTTACTATAAACAAATGCAATTTTCTCTCTTCTTACTTTTAATACTTCTTTCTATCTTTATATATATATTTATGCAATTCTCTCTCTCTTTATTTTTTATACTATTTTCTATCTTTATATATATATACACATTACAACATATAATATTATTATATATATACAAATCATTATTGAGCTAATTATTTTAATGCTAGAGTCTTATATTAATACATCTTTATTTTATATTTAATATATCTTTTATTTATTTTACAACACGTTATCAGCACGAGACTCTGATCAAATTGTTAGGAGGACTCAGGTAACAAATTTTCATTATGTCGAAGCTCTCTCATCTTGAATTCAATGATCTTGATATATCTGGAAATAATTATTTATCATGGATACTAGATGTTGAAATTCATCTTGATTCAATGGATCTTGGAGATACCATTAAGGTTGAAAATAATGCATCCCAGAAGGATAAAGCCAAAGCCATGATTTTCCTTCGTCGTCATCTTGACGAAGGGTTGAAAAATGAATATCTCACATTAAAAGATCATGCAGATTTTTGGAAAGACCTTGAAGAAAGGTATAATCATCAGAAAACGGTGATACTTCCTCAAGCTCGATATTAATGGACGCACTTGCGTCTACAAGATTTTAAATCTATAAATGAATATAATTCTGCAATGTTTCGAATCACCTCACGAATGAAATTATGTGGGGAAAAAATAACTGATCATGATATGTTGGAGAAAACTTTCTCAGCCTTCCATGCCTCGAATGTGCTCCTGCAGCAGCAGTATCGAGAGAAAGGGTTTAAAAAATATTCTGAGTTAATTTCTTGCCTTCTTGTTGCTGAACGCAACAATGAGTTGTTATTGAAAAATCATGAAGCGCGCCCAGTTGGCGCTGCCCCATTTCCTGAAGTAAATGTGGCAAATTACCCCAGAAGAGGTAAATGGCAAGGTTTTAATAATAAAAAAAATTATGGAAGAAAAAAGAATTATGTTCAAAATAGAGGATCTCACCAAAAGTGGGATAAAGAAAGGAATATCGGGCAGAATAAATCAACAGGGAATAAGTGTTTACGTTGTGGTGGAAATGGCCATTGGTCACGTACCTGTCGTACCCCAAGGTACCTAGTCGATCTTTACCAGGCATCTTTGAAAAAGGACGACATAAGAAAGGAAACAAATTTTGTTTCAAATGATGCTGAGAACTCCATCACTCATTATGATGTATCTGATTTCTTTGAGGATCCTGAAGGAAATATTGGTCATTTGATCAATGATGGAATAGTTTAATATGTGGGATTGTGAAATTTGAAATCATTAAATGTGTTATGTTTTAAAATAAAATTTTAGTATATGACATTATTTTATGTACAGTGTTTCTTAGAAAAATAATTCTGATCAAGTATTCAATTTAACTGTGCATTCTACTCATTTTATTATTATTTGTTTTTGAAGAGAATGGCAAGGATATGTAATGAAGATGTATGCCTTGCGGATAGTGCAAGTTCGCACACTATTCTCAAAAGTGATATATATTTTACCCATCTTGTGCCAAAAGAGGAATATGTTAATACTATTATTGGCTCAGGCAATGTGATAGAAGGCTCCGGAAGAGCTATAATTTTGTTTCCTGGA
>NC_029780.3:2980241-2984369 GCF_000817695.3 Arachis duranensis
TTATGTATCACAACTCATGATTCAAATAAGAAAGTTATATTAGAAAAATTACCCTCACTTTCATCTGGGTTGTATTATACCAAAATTAGTGCAATTGAATCACATGCCATTGTAAACCAGAAGTTTACTAGCTCAAATGAGTTCATAACTTGGCACGACCGATTGGGTCATCCGGAAACAACCATGATGAGGAGGATTATTGAAAACTCTCATGGACATTCACTAAAGAACGAGAAGATTCTTAAAACTAGTGAATTTTGTTGTGCTACTAAAGAACCAGAAGATTCTTAAAAATAGCGAATTTTGTTGTGCTGCATGTTCTCAAGAGAAGTTAATTTTAAGGCCATCACCAGTAAAGATTGGATTTGAGTCCCTTGAATTTCTAGAAAGGATTCAAGGTGATATATGTGGACCTATTCATCCACCATGTGGATCTTTTAGATATTTTATGGTCCTAATAGACGCATCTTCGAGATGGTCACATGTGTGCTTATTATCTTCTCGCAACCTGGCGTTTGCGAGATTATTGGCTCAAATTATTTGATTAAAAGCACAATTTCCAGAAAATCCAATCAAAGCAATTCGTCTTGATAATGCTGGTGAATTTACTTCCCAAACTTTTGATACTTATTGTATAGCTAATAGAATAAGTGTTGAACATCCAATAGCTTATGTTCACACACAAAATGGGTTAGCAGAATCACTTATTAAGCGCCTCCAATTAATTTCTAGACCCTTGCTTATGAGAACAAATCTCCCAACCTCAGTTTGGGGGCATGCTATTTTACATGCCGCAGCACTTATTCGTTTGAGGCCAACGAGTTATCATAAATTCTCTTCTATGCAATTAGCTTTTGGCCAGCAGTTAAATATTTTCCATTTAAGAATATTTGGATGTGCGATATATGTTCTCATTGCACCACCTAATCGCACCAAAATGGGACCCCAAAGAAAATTGGGGATATATGTTGGATATGATTCTCCCTCTATAGTGAGGTATCTTGAAATATAAACTGGAGATGTATTTAAAGCCCGGTTTGCAGATTGTCATTTTGATGAATCAAAATTTCCAACATTAGGGGGAGAGAATAAGCTTCCTGAAAAGGAACTTAACTGGAATGCATTATCGTTGATGCATTTAGATCATCGATCAGGGCAATGTGAACTGGAAGTTCAAAAGATTATACATTTGCAAAGAATAGAAAATGATTTGCCTGATGCATTTTCCGATACAAAGAGGATAACTAAATCTTATATATCAGCGGAAAATGCCCCAATTCGAATTGATGTCCCAGTAGGACAAGTAGCCACTGAAGCAAATTCACGCCAGAAGCGTGGCAGGCCTGTCGGTTCCAAAGACAAAAATCCTCGAAAGAGAAAAGAGGTAAATAATATTCCTGTTGAAAAAGACATAGTAGAGACACCTGCATTTGTCCAAAATTGTGATATAACGCCAGAAGACGTTCAGGTACCTGAAAATAATGAAAATGACGAGATCTCGATAAATTATGTCTTTACAGGAGAAAAATGGGACCGAAATAAGACAATTGTCAATGAAATATTTGCATATAATGTGACATTAAATATCATGCATGAAAGTAAGGATCTTAAGCCAAGATCAGTCGATGAATGTCGACATAGGAATGATTGGCCAAAATGGAAAGAAGCCATGAAGGCTGAATTAGACTCACTTGCAAAACGTGAAGTCTTTGGACCTGTAGTGCGTACACCTGAAGATGTAAAACCTGTTGGATATAAGTGGTTATTTGTGAGAAAATGAAATGAGAAAAATGAAGTTGTTCGCTATAAAGCCCGACTTGTGGCACAAGATTTTTCACAAAGGCTGGTATAGATTATGAAGAAACGTATTCCCTTGTAGTAGATGCGATAACATTGCGTTATTTGGTCAGTTTATCTGCATATCATAAATTACATATGCATTTAATGGAAGTGGTAACAACCTATTTGTACGTCTCATTATATCGTGATATCTATATGAAAGTCCTTGAAGGATTAAAGATATCTAAACCATCCAATGAATATTCGCAAGGGTTATACTCAGTCAAATTGCAAAGATCTTTATATGGTCTAAAGCAATCTGGACGAGTGTGGTATAATCGTCTTATTGAGTATCTGGCCAAAAACGGATTCAAGAATGATGATATATGCCCATGTGTTTTTATAAAGAAAACTACATCTATGTTCATTATAACTACTGTGTACGTTGATGATTTAAATATCATTGGGATTCCTGAAGAGATTCCAACAATTATAAAAACTCTAAAAGAAGAGTTTGAGATGAAAGATCTTGGAAAGACTAAATTTTGTCTCGGCCTGCAGATCGAGCATATAAAAAATGGGATCTTTATTCATCAAACAACATATACAGAAAAGATCTTGAAGAGATTTTATATGGATAAGTCACATCCATTAAGTACCCCAATGATCGTAAGATCTTTGGATGTGGAAAAGGATCAATCCTGTCCTAAAGAAGAAAATGAAGATATCATTGGTCCTGAAGTGTCATATCTTAGTGCCATTGGAGCGCTAATGTATCTTGCTAATAATACGCGACCCGATATATCATTTGCTGTGAATTTACTAGCAAGATATAGTTCTTCTCCAACCAGAAGACATTGGAGTGGAATCAAACAAATTTTTTGATATCTTCATGGGACGGTTGATATGGGATTGTTTTTATCCCTATGGATCCAAGTCACAACTAGTTGGTTATGCAGATGCCGGATACTTGTCTGGTCCATATAAAGGGAGATCTCAAACAGGATATCTGTTTACATATGGTGGAACAGCTATATCATGGAGGTCCACGAAACAGACGATTGCCGCAACCTCCTCTAATCATGCTGAAATACTTGCGATACATGAAGCTAGTCGCGAGTGTTTTTGGCTCAGGAGTTTGATCCAATATATTATATCATCATGTGGACTGATTGATCATAAGATAGCTCCAATTGTCCTGTTTGAAGATAATAAAACATGCATTGCTCAACTTAAAGGTGGATACATCAAATGTGATATAACGAAGCATATTTCTCCCAAATTCTTCTTCACTCATGATCTTCAAAATAAAGGGACAATTGATGTCCAACAGATCCTCTCAAGTGACAATCTAGCAGATTTATTTACAAAGTCACTCCCAAAATCCTCCTTTAAAAGATTGGTACATAAGATTGGGATGCGCCGATTTCGAGACATTAAATGATGTCGGCAAGAGGGGGAGACTGTACTCTTTTCCTTGGTCAAGTTTTTTCCCATTGGGTTTTTTCTTGACAAGGTTTTTAATGAGGCAGTTCTCATCACTAAAGGATTTTGTACTCTTTTTCCTTCACTAAGGTTTTTTTCTCATTGGGTTTTTCTTTAGTAAGGTTTTAACGAGGCATAATCCTAAATGGTCATCCAAGGAGGAGTGTTGTGATAAGCTTAAGTTACGTGGATGCTTATTTATGATGGGCGGTTTAGTTTTTCCAAAGAAGAATACATTTAATGATAATTTGTAAAAGCTACCTCATGAACACTATAAATAGAGGCTTAAGCCCCTGTACCTAACATACAACAATAATAAATAAATACTCTATCTTTTCTTTCTACAAAGCAATATAATAATATTCTCTTTCTTTCTCTTACTATAAACAAATGCAATTTTCTCTCTTCTTACTTTTAATACTTCTTTCTATCTTTATATATATATTTATGCAATTCTTTCTCTCTTTATTTTTTATACTATTTTCTATCTTTATATATATACACATATTACAACATATAATATTATTATATATATACAAATCATTATTGAGCTAATTATTTTAATGCTAGAGTCTTATATTAATACATCTTTATTTTATATTTAATATATCTTTTATTTATTTCACAACACGTTATCAGCACGAGACTCTAATCAAATCTTTAGGAAGACTCAGGTAATATTTTCATTATGTCGAAACTCTCTCATCTCGAATTCAATGCTCTTGATAAATCTGGAAAAATTATTTATCATGGATATTAGATGCTCAAATCCATCTTGATTCAATGGATCTTGGAGATACCATTAAGGCTGAAAATAATGCATCCCAGAAGGATAAAGCCAAAGCCATGATTTTTCTTCGTCGT
>NC_029780.3:2985005-3022135 GCF_000817695.3 Arachis duranensis
AAATTAATTTTAAAAATATATATTAAAAATAAAATTAGATATATTGATATATGATAATATTTAAATATATTTAAAAATATCTAAAAATTTTTTATTAAAATATAATTAAACGTAACAAAATATACATATCAAATAAATATCAATAAATATCATATCTAAAATATAGAAGTGTTCATATTTGATAGGATATATAACATATATTCGTGTATATATGAGAGAGCTAATATAATTACTTTTTTTAAATGAGAGAAACAAATTTGTTTGTGGCGAGAATTATGAATTATGAGGAAGAATTTGTCATGAGCTCATAATATACACTTTTTTATTAATGACCTGGTTATACTTTTTTGGACTTTGTTATTAATTGCTTAAAGATTGGTACTCCTTCCCGGGACGGTTAGTTTCTTTTTTTTTTTTATGGATAGTATTGTTTTTTCAAGAATGCAAATATTTTAAAATAATTTATATGCATAACTAATTAGTTTCTATTAATTTATATAATACAAAATTATGATAAACAACATATGGGTAGAAATTTATTTATTTATTTACTATATATAAACTAAACACAAATAACAAAATCTTATTACCTCAATAAAATCATTCTAATTTTAAATTCCTAAAATAATTTTTTAGTGAATTTAAATTTTTATGCACTTTTACATTCTTAATATAGAAACATTTTATTCACGAATTTTATCATATGTTATTAGATCAATATAAATAACTAATTTTACATATATAACCAATCAAATAACAAATTTGAATAAACAATTCTATAAAAGTTTTATAATATCAATAATTAAAATTTAATTAATTATTAAAAATGTTTTTATTTGTTTATAGAGTTTAATTTTATAAATAATTTTATATAAATACTTAATTTTATTTATGAATTGAAATAATATTTAAAAGATTATTTTGAAAATGAATTATTTTTACTGAAAAAAAATACAAAATATTATTGTGCAAAACTATTTTAGTGAATAAAAATAAAATTTTTGAAAGATAAAAAAAAAGAGAATATATATAGCTTTCGTAAATTTGCAAATAAACAAATATAAACATCGTATTCTGTGCACCTGCAAGTACACTCTCTCTCTCTCTGTCTCTCTGTATTTTCTCTCTCCTCTGCGATCGGTTCTTACTTCTTCCCTCACTCCGTGATCGGAACCCTAAATCTTCCGTCACGATCCTATTTCGCGCGTAGATTCCACTCTTCAGAGTACCCAACCCGCCAACAATCCCATACTCAACCACATTCTTCTCTCTCACCTCCTCTTTTCAACTCATCACTGTTCTAGAAGATTCCCACGAGAGACTAACATTCCCTTTTCGGTGTGTCCTGATCGGAACCCAAAGGGGTCTCAGAAACACGCACAAATTTCATAACTTTTCATATACCGTTTTCTGTCTCTGTGTGTGTGTCTGTTTTGTGCGTTTGTGGTGCTTTTTTGTATGTCTTGTTTGGGTAATTTTGAGAGAAGAGGATGAGATTTGAAGGATGAACGATGCCTGTGCTGCGTAGCGGAGCGCGCAGGGGCCGGGCAGCAGCGAAGAAGAAGAAGCAGCAAGAACAGCAGGAGGAGCCACAGCCACAGCCACATCAGCAGCAGAGTCCAGTGGTGGAAGAGGAAGCGATTGCTACGAGAACAAGGAGGCGTCGTGCAGCAGCGGCGGCAGCAGAGGTTATTGTGCCAAAGAATAGCAATAAAAGGAAGGAGGAGGCGCTGCTGAAGGTCAATGAGAGGGTAGTTGTTGGGAAGGAAGAAGAGAAGAAGGGAATTGAGGTAGGTGAAGGAGCCGATAAAGAAGAAGTAGGAGAGAAACAGATGGATGATTTCGACAGCGGCGGCCGCAGCAATAAGGCCAATGCTGGTGAAGATGAGGGCAGCACTGCTCCCCTTCCAGAGAAGGTTTGTTACTATCTATGCTTCTTGTGTCTCTTTGGATTATATAATCCAATCAATATGCATGTTTTTTCTGGTTGATCAAAATCTGTCATTTCTTGAATTTTAATTGTGCTTTATTATGCCTCGAGGTTTGAATATAGTTATGTTTCATGATATCGGATACTATGGTGCATGGCAGGGTGTTCTTCAAATTGTTATTAATGTGTAAGTAACTGTTTAGGGTGGCTAGTAGTCAGGGAAGACTGAAACTCAATCTCTTTGAAAACTTCCTATTTTAGTCATTCTAGTTTTGATGATAGTGACACCTTTGTTTTGGTTTAAAAGTTTTCAATCCATTATTTCACTTGCCTTTTCTCAACTTATTGTGATTGTGTATTACTTTTGGGGAACATTCTTGATGAATTCTCTTTGTTCGGTCTTGATATCTTTTAAACTGACGAATCTGCATATGATGGTGGCTTGCTTCTTGAGTTTGTTTTCGCAAATCGATAAGGCATTCACACAGTCTGCATCGCAATTGTGTTACTGTAAAATGGAATTATCTGTGCTGATGTCACAAAAAAAATTGAAATCATGGTTGCTAACGGTTGTTTCTGCACTCAGTTAGGGTCTTCAATTCTCCCTTGCTTTTGTTTTCTTAGTTCATCAGAGGACGGGAACTGTCTTTTGTTTAATTTTGTTTTACTTATCTTGATGCGTCATTCTATTTTAAATCTCTCCACACGGTGTTGCCTAGATGTCAATGAGTAATAATTAAATAATTATTCTCAAAAACATAGATGACTACTTTTGTTTAATTGATACCTGTGTACTAATCTTTTTGTCACTATCGCACAGATTCAAGTAGGTGGTTCCCCTTTGTATAAATTAGAAAGAAAACTTGGAAAGGGTGGATTTGGTCAAGTATATGTTGGTCGACGTCTTACTGGTGGAAATTTGAATGAGAGAACTGGACCTGGAGCTGTAGAGGTATGCGCATGCTACCAACCTTGGGTGATAAGTTGTATTTTCATTTTTAGTTGTGCAAGTAATTTTAATTTCTGATATGACAGTTTAAACTTTTGTTCTCAGGTTGCATTAAAATTTGAGCATAGAAGTAGTAAAGGATGTAATTATGGACCACCATACGAGTGGCAAGTGTACAAGTGAGTGCTAGTTTTGACCTCTGTATTTTCTCTTGGCTCGGTTTGTGTACCTTGCTTCTTTTTCAATCTTTTCCCTCTGCTTGCGCAGTACTCTTGGTGGCAGTCATGGTGTGCCTCAAGTACATTACAAGGGCAGGCAAGGTGACTATTATGTTATGGTATGTTTTTTGGGTCCTATAGAGCTTTTTTTTCTCAATTATTACATTCTGTTTTATAATTTTGAATTTTCAATGGTGCTGCAATATTTCCCTCATCAGTTTTTTTTTCCCCTTATGAAGAGTCTGTTTGACTTGAGGAATTCATTTTTTCAGGTTATGGATATGCTGGGTCCGAGCTTGTGGGACGTTTGGAATAACAACTCCCACAGGTAAGTGCTTTGCAAAATATTTGCCTGATGCGTGTGAAACTGTGTTTCCCATTGTATTTTTGAGATTCATTTGCCATTCTAATGTGTTTTTTTTTTTTGTATTCCAGCATGTCCACTGAAATGGTCGCATGTATTGCCATCGAGGCAATATCCATCTTGGAGAAGATGCACTCTCGAGGGTAATCTGTCTATCATCCTTCCTAAACATATTCCTATCAATCTATGTAAACCTAGTTTTTAGTATATTTATTCATTTTATGAATCTACGATTTGGTAGGCAGCTTCTATAGAAGCTAGATCAATTGCTTTGCTATGCTTTATGTTATGCTTCGCTTGTTTTACTGTCATTCATGTTAGTAATTGAAATTGTGTTTCTTAAACTATATGACTGCTAATTGGCAGGTATGTGCATGGGGATGTGAAGCCTGAAAATTTTCTGCTTGGTCCTCCTGGGACACCTAATGAGAAGAAATTGTTTCTTGTCGATCTTGGTTTGGGTATGATGTAACTGTTGACTACTTACTCATCTATTATACAACAATAACAACCAAGCCTTTTCCCCCATGATTTTGTTAGCTAATTTACTTACTCATCTATTACTCACATTTAACAGCTACTAAATGGCGAGACAGTACAACGGGTTTGCATGTAGAATATGACCAAAGGCCAGATGTTTTCAGGTATTGATAATTGCTTTTGGATTATGTTGGAAATGCCATATTGTCAAAGGTTTCTATGTATTTATATTAACCTATACCTTCTTGGTTTTCTTATGTTATTCCAGGGGCACAGTCCGTTATGCTAGTGCAAATGCCCATTTAGGGAGAACTGGAAGCAGGAGGGATGATTTGGAATCTCTAGCTTATACACTGATTTTTCTTCTTCGAGGTCGTCTTCCTTGGCAGGGTTTCCAGGTTAGACAGTTTTTAAATAACTTAATATCATATCCTAATGCCCAGCTTTGTAATGATGGACCTTGACATCCTTTTCACAGGGAGAAAACAAAGGATTTCTTGTTTGCAAGAAGAAGATGGGAACGCCTCCGGACAGCTTATGTTGCTTTTGCCCCCAGCCTTTTAAACTATTTGTTGAACATGTTGTGAACTTAAAGTTCGATGAAGAACCTAACTATGCAAAATACATTTCTTTCTTCGATGGAATTGTTGGTCCAAATCCAGATATCAGGCCGATTAATACAGAAGGAGCACAAAAGGTAATGGTTTTATTATTCTTTTACCCTTTTGTTGCTTTATATGCATTCAAAGTTCATAATCTAATAGACTTGATATTACTATCTTTTTTCCCTTGAAGCTCATTGGCCACAAGAGAGGCCGGCAGGCAATGGAAGATGATGATGATGAACAACCAAAAAAGAAGTATCGTATGGGTTTGCCAGCAACTCAGTGGATAAGCGTTTACAATGCTCGTAGACCTATGAAACAAAGGTATATAGTAGTATGCTGAAAATTTTGTCGTCTCCCTTGTATGATTCTATGCATAAAAATCAGTGGTGAGCACCTGTTTCCCCATCTGTAAGATTATGATGATGGCAAAGACACATGTCATCTATGTTAATCAATCTGACACGCCTTTTGTGTGTATTTGTTGAATTGTATGTTTGATTTAATCAGACTCCTTTTAAATAACATGAATTAGATGATAATTATCCTATTAGAATGGAACTTGATGCACAAGGAATGATTGTCCTTGTGTTACAGATATCACTACAATGTGTCTGATCAAAGGCTATCCCAGCACATTGAGAAAGGAAACGAGGATGGTTTATATATTAGCAGTGTTGCTTCATGTCAGAACCTGTGGGCCTTAATAATGGATGCAGGAACAGGTTTCACTTCCCAAGTGTATGAACTTTCCTATTACTTTCTCCATAAGGTAACTTTCAATATGTTGCTTTAAATTCTTCTTGTGAATTCTTAGAATTTTCGGTTTAGCATCATATATGCATGCTTTTAGAACTGTTAATGTTTATTGCTTTAAGCAACACATGCTTAATAAAGAGAAATTAACTGTCTTGGTGTGTTTTAAGGAATGGATCATGGAGCAGTGGGAAAAAAATTACTATATCAGCGCAATTGCCGGAGCTGCAAATGGAAGCTCGCTAGTAGTCATGTCTAAGGGTTAGTTCCTCAAACAAGTGTAGTTGCTGATGTGTTGGCAATTTTCAATTTAGTTTTCTGCTAACAAAGATCATGGATTTCCAGGCACACAGTATCTGCAGCAATCATACAAAGTTAGTGATTCGTTTCCTTTCAAGTGGATCAACAAAAAATGGAGGGAGGGATTTTATGTCACTTCAATGGCTACTTCATTGAACAGATGGGGAGTAGTCATGTCTCGTGGTGCAGGATTTTCGGACCAGGTCACCATTTGATTTTGAGCTTTACATACTGGTAATTCAGTTGATAATGCAACTTCTTAGCGTGATTAACCGACCTTTATATTCGTCTCCTGGGTTTCAGGTGGTTGAGCTAGATTTCCTGTACCCTAGTGAAGGGATTCACAAGCGGTGGGATTGTGGATACCGAATCACCTCGACTGCCGCAACATGGGACCAAGCGGCTTTTGTCCTGAGTGTGCCCAGGAAGAAGCCTGTGGATGAAACTCAGGAAACACTTCGGACTTCTGCCTTTCCGAGTACGCATGTCAAGGTGGATTATACTTTCATTCGTGCTCTCTCTCCATTACTAGAACCTATGTTATTATCCTCACGGCCGTACTGTGCCTGTGCCTGTGCCGCTACGCCATTACTTTTTGATGCAGTCTCTGATTCAACTTCTATAATTGGTTTCTTACAGGAGAAGTGGGGGAAGAACCTCTACATTGCTTCTATATGCTATGGACGTACAGTTTCTTGACCCTGCATGTGTCAGTTGCGGTTCTGGTGATTATGGCTGTTCTGCTACCACGCCCCAACTCGAACACGGTGAAGATATGTGAAGTGACACGATTGATGATGGCGCAGTGCAGGCTCCGAGAAATTTTGATGGCGACACGAAAAAGGGCTTAACATTGTTTGTAGGTAGCACATTATCTTGGGTTAAAAGTAATATCTGAAAGTTGCCATTGGGGTGGTAAATTGGTTCATGTCAAAATATCAGTTAATGTTATGCAAAGGAGTCACCTGTTTTTCTTCCCCTTTAATGTGATTTTACTTACCCTGTTAAGGACATGTTTATATAGGTTCATGGTTATTCCATATTTCCACTCCAAGTTTGATCACGAGATCGATATATAATAGTAAAGCTATTAATAGGCGTGTTTGGAAACCAAAAATTGTTCATAAATTATTTTCATTTTAATATTGGGACGGCTGTGTTTCTACGAATATCAATTAATTTTTATTTAATATGTGCAAGAATTATATATAGAGAGAGAGAGGTAAAAGAAAATGTAAGTATTTTGATGTAGTGATAATGTAAAATATATGTAATCAATAAAAATAGTAGTTATTTTTGCTAATTAGGCAAATTTATTATTAGATGCATGTGTGAAATTGTTCTGAATTTACTATGTATCAAAAGTAAATTCTAACAGGATTCTTTTTAATTGCGCAGAAATATTTGTTGCATTGTTTATAACACTAAATATTAGGGCTTTATTGTTTATAACACTAAATATTAGGGTTGTACACAGATCGGATTGGATATAGCTTATAAATTCTATCCAATTCGCACTGCACTAATTGGATTGGATCAGATACGATATTCGCATTTTTTCAAGTTGGATCCGATTCGCGTCGGATATCGGGTGTATCCGTATAATTCAAAAAAATTGTTTTAAGGTTCTTTTTTGCTCTAGAAAATCTATTTTTTTTATCTGTTTAAGCCTATTTACTCTTAAAATATTATCAATAAAAGTTTTTTTAAATAACAAAAAAAAAATAATAACACAAGATCTAAGTTAAACTACAACATAAAAAATTAAAAACAAGATATTATAAAATTTATAAAACAACACACAAATTCATATCACATTAGGGTTTACTTTGTTAAACAATGCTATTTATATGAGACGTGCAGATATGCGGATCTGGAGATCGGATCCGCAAATATTACTGCCAAATCCGCAATCCGATCCTACCAAAGTGCAGATCGAATTGGATCCAATCCGATAACTCTGCGGATTGGATAATATCCGCAAAATTCAGATCGAATGCATGCGGACAATTACTGCAAATATGCGGATATTAACCGATCCATATGCAGCCATACTAAATATCAAACTAGATAATAAAATAGTTTTATACTCTATAAAAAAAAAGCATGGCTGTAATAATTTACCCATATATATGATGGGGATAGATTTGGGACACGGAAGACATACCTTTATTCTGATAATAACATCTTGCAATCATAATAGACATATGTGTCCACCAATGGTGTGACGTTTTCTTCGCCAAACAATTATGATTGTGCAAAGTTGTCTAGAAAATGGGCTACACTGTTACCTCCACGCTTAGTATAAGTATTCAAGCACTAATCAATGGGAATTCGGAACAAAAAAGGACAACGCAGACATTGCATATGTTCCTACCATACATGCCGGAAAATGTTGCATATGCTAGATGCTACACATCCATGTGATTGATCATCCTTTTCTGTTGTAATTAAATAGCATTAGATTTGGTCTGCTCTTTAAAATTGTAATCATAAGTAGCTTAGACACGAAGTTTATCTTTTTTGCTTGGCCTAAGCCACCCATAATATTATTGATCACTTATAATTTCTCTATCCAAAATTTGTTGATGCTAACCAAATAATATTTTTAAAATATTCAAACAACATCCTTGGATATAACATAACAATATTACCATCATAAAGAAAGAAAGGAAGAAAGGGAAACACAATAAATTTGGCTCTTATTCATCCCCATAGGTCCTCTAGGGGATTTAGGGGGATTTCTTCAGGGACATATTCCTCTTGTGTAGGTCTACAGCATAACCTGTTCCACGAAACTCCTTCCTGTCACATGTAAAATAGAAGGATTCAACCACCATATGAAGCAAAATTCGACAAGATTAGTTTTCATGTACCCATGCTGTCATCCAATAGAAATCATGGAACTTGACATACCATGAATCATGATAAACTATTACACACGGCACCCCTCGATTTTTCATGCCTATGCTAACCTCATATTTATAAGAAATGTTAGCGTCACATTTTATAAAATACATATGTTTCAAGTTTCGCATAATTTAAATACCAGTTTTAAGTTGGTGTATCGTTTTACAAATGAAAAAAGTATCGTGTGTAACATGTTTAACCACAGGAGAAGTGAATGTAATTTACCGTAAGAATAAATCATGTTGACAATTCCTTTGATTTTGATTGGATAAATTGTGTACAAACACATTTCAAGATTGACAGCATGACTGCTTGTGATATGGGAGAGTTTTGAGAATAGCATTGAAAAAAGAAAAATTGAAGTTACCTCAGTTTTATCATGAACATAACGAACAATGAAGATACACCTACAGTCTGTAGGACCATGGAGCCTTCTGAGGACTTTGACAACACGAGCATCAACATAGAGCGCATAATCATGTTTTTCCTGTGAGGAAGAAGAAACAGAACAAACAAATGCCAAAGAGAGAACTTATAGATGAGTTTTGATGTCTGTACACAAACAATGACTTAGCAACAATTCAATCATGTCACAAGCAAATTGCACAAGATAAATTGAAGATTTAAATATGTTTATAGTCCGTATAAATATAAGTAACTTTGATTTTATCACCTCTAGAATTTTCTTTTGAATTTGGTCTCTCTTTTCTTCTATTGATAGGCTCTTAGTCCTACTCTCTAGATCTGATGTTATCATGTTTATAAGGATCAAAATAAGGTTTGAAAACATGTATATTGACCAGAACAAACTTGCATTGATTACATAGATATTGTGAAGTATTTATAAAGATTACAATTTTGAATGGTCGGGGCTAGAGAGAGAGAGAGAGACCAAAACCAACGCAAAATTCTGGATGGATCAAAATTGAAATGACCTATGTTTAGAGTTAACCTTAGCTTGAAATAGAATGAAATAGCTAGAGTTCCACTTACCAGGAAACACAGTATAAGATCTCCATCGTTGACCTTGTGACACTCTGAAGGTTCTAAAGGGATGGATCTCTCACGCACCCCCTCTTTTACATTAATCCACTCATCCTGCTCCTTACCAAATCCGGCATATCGAATACGCACTTCCTTAAATGTACGTAGCAAGATCCATTAACTTTAATTGGTTAAAATCCGCAAAATCCAATTAAATTGCACACATAAGCTTGTAGAGCTATCAGAAGACATCAGGATATAACTTGCAATTTTCTCCTACTTCACATATGACATATGTATACAAACAAAATTTGCATAGATCATTTTCCAACTTTTGCATCCTTTTTTCCAGTGAAAAAAATAACCCAAACAAAAATAGCCTGTTGTTATGCACAAGTTGTTCGAAAGATACTATTGGAGCACACACTGACTAAAACCAAGGTAAATTTCAGTTTAATCATTAGTTAATTTAATGGAAGGAACATCTGTGTACCTCCAACTTAAAAGTTGATAGATATTTTCGAGTAAAAGAAGGCAACTATTGCAGGTGTGAAAGGAACTATCACTCCTCTCTCGATTACAACTTTTAAACAATGTGTCTCAGTTCCTAAAAATGAAAAATACATAAACATATAGCAGAATCTTACAAGTTCGCCTGTGCTCAAAACTCTATAGTTAAGGAATGATGCAACATCATGCCTGAAAAACAAATCACACCTTATAATTCTCGAATGATGAGTTTTAGGAGAGGGGGAGAAAGACATACTCATATTGGATCGTGCTCTAATAGAATTTCAAAACAAAATTCACCCACACCTTACAATTCTCTTATGATCCAAAATGCATAACGATGCCACACACATTACAGATAGTTAAACACAAGACAAGACATGCATATCAATTAGAAGGTCATTCCTCACCATGCAACATCTTTTGAAGACCTTGCCTCAAATGTCAACTCTGAGATATCTTCTGCTCGTTTGCCTGACATTATAATCATAAATTCTAGTTGAATTGAGAAACGTATAATGACTGAATATAGGGCATAACTCTGTTAATCATCACTTGTCCATTTAGGGTTGTCACCGGATCCTATCCTTGCTGAAGTTAATTGAAAAAAGAAACTTTATAGAACTTATGTTCTCCTGTTTATTATTAATTTCTATAGTTGTTCCTTAAATCTGTCTCAACAAAGCTTCACATGAATAACATCACCTTACAATGTGCACAATTGTTCAGTGATTTCATTTCACATTAACAGAAATCAAGAGTCAGAATTTAGCAGGGAGAGATCTGATCAAAGTACTATTCAGAAAATATACTTTAGCACTGTAACTTGATATGAGGCAAAACAATAGGAAGTTCAATGTAATATAGAAACTGGAAAGTGTAAATACTAAAAACCCTTATTGATATCAAAAGAAACAAATAACCACAGCAGATTCTTAATATTATTATTTAACTGACAGGTTGTAATACAAAATAATATGTAAATACCATTATTGTTCCTAACTTTTTTATGTTTTGGTAATTGGAGGAGCTAAGAGCAACACAAATCAGGTGAGCCCTTTGTTTCCTAAAGAAATGATAGCATGATAAGAATTTTTAGGCTTCACATATACGACTTTAAGAACATAATGAATTTAAGTGAAAACCTTTTGCATTTGAGGAGCTTTTCTGCCCATTTCTTAACACAGATGCTTCTGAAAGATCGATATATAGGTTCATTGAACTGGTAGTGGAAGCAACATTAGTCTCTGACTCTTTCAGTTTATTTTGAAACCAATGCCGCACCTAAACCCCATTGCAACAAATTCATCATTTAAAACATCCTCTGCATGAATTTCAAAACATGTATAAATGGTAAAGCAACTGTAACAACCTGTTCCCAAGTTAAAGAAGCTTTACCAGCACGTCTTGATGAGGAACTGCAACATAAAAACAGCTCAATTATGAAATATTAAGTAAAGTGGTAAACGTAGCACAAATTCCTCTTTATTTATTCCTGTAGTTAATACAAGACTGTAATTAATCACCTAAAGCTTATGGCAACCGACTTGCAGAAATTCTGGTCAACTGATTTTTCTCCCATCTCCTTATATATTCTTTCCAATTCATTGACCTATGCATCAGTGGCCACAGGAACATAATAGAGGAAGAGGGCATGGTTTAGTCAATATAAGCAAAATGCAGCTAACAGCACCAATATAAAGAGGAACACAAAACATTCAAATAATGCATCATATCTTTTAAAATAAGAAATGACTGTACATAACAGATAACACATCCATAATTCAAAGGGTAAATTATACTGAACTCCAATAAGAATTGGTGACATTACACCCGACAACTCTCCATTCGTAAGAATATACATTGACCTCAACTGAAATTTAGGTTACATGATACTCAATACCTTTAGATTTTATATAATGTGACACTAGTCTCCTCTATAAACATGACTAATCAAGTAGTGTCATGTAAATATGTAATATTGCATAACCTCATGTTATGAAATCATGAAGTTTTATATTAATACACCCCTTTTTCACAAGAGCCTCGTTTGGGCTTAAAGCATGAAAACAATGCATAGGACCACCCATATTGGGGAACATACAACAACAAAGCCTTATCCCACTAGGTGCGGCTATTGAGGAACATGAATGGTTTTCTATCTAATGCCTCATGGGAGGTCCATGTAATTTAATAGTCTGCTATGGAAGATAAAACTCCTCAATACAAAGTGAAAAGGGACATTACCTCATCTATGGAGAACCTATCCATTGATGCAAATGGTAACAGAAATGTATATAGATAAAATCAGCCTTCAAGTTCAGGCTTGCTTCAAATTGGTTTTCAAGAATAACAACAGCGAGCAAGTTTGGAATTCACTGCCATATACACACACATCAAGCAAAGAGGAAAAAAAAATTAGAATAGCTATATCTAATATCACAGTCCCGTACTCCCGTAGAATACAAAATTACATAGCTATCAGAATTTTACAAAGACATTTAATCATATATTGTTAAAGTTTAAGAATCAATTATAATCAAACAACCTCCAAATTCAAGTTCAAGAATCAAATTATAGTTAAACAAACTTCAAACATCAGATTATAACCAAACAAAACTCAAGTTTGCAGTGTTGTACTATCATAACATATTAGAATACAGAAAACCAACGTCTACATAAAAACAAGCTGCATTAAAAACTTTAGGGCAAAAATCAAACAAGTAATTCTAAGTAATCCTTTTAGCCCTTTAAAAAAAAAAAAAGCAAGCTCATCACTCATCAGATTCTGACATTGCCGTGAATTAAACTATATATCTAGTGGAACCGAGCATAGGAATTGAAATGACAAATTGAAAACCACTTAAAAACAGGAAATGATGATATCCACAAATCATCAATTGCATTGCCATTTCAAATACAATTTCCATGCCCTCAAATTGCCTAATACGCTATCTCACATGTCCTCAATAGACATACATTCTCGAATGGTTGCAGCTATATGTGTCACCTCCTAAACCTAGAATCACATTCAAACATTGATAAATCAAAGAAACCATTTTCCCCTAAACACGAAGCTTAGTTACTCATAATCCTTTAGATAATTCAATTCAATGTAATGCGTTTCGAGAAATAGAGAAAGAAATTACCGCCAATGGAGAATTAAATAGAGAGAGAGAGCTGACTAGAAGCAGAGGGTGAAACCGTGAAAGAGAAGGAGGAGGAGGGAAGTGAGAGAAGCGGTGGAGGGAAACAAGAACGGGAAACGGAGGCGCAACAGAGGGCGTTAAACGGAGGCAGTGAAGGTCGACGGCGGAGCGACGAACAGCGACGGTGATGCAGAAGGAGGAAAAAAAGAAAAAGGAGAAAATGAAAAGAGATGCAAAAGAAGGAGAAGGAGAAGAAGAAGGCGTAGAAGAAGAAGGATTAAAAGAAAAAAAAGAAAGAGCAGCCAGTACTCGGAACGCATGAGTGAAAAAGTAAAACAGAAATATTGGATTTGATTCATTTAGTTACAAATATTAATTACGTGGTTATTCAAATTTTCTTTTTATGTTTTCATACTAATGAATAATGACGATTGCTAATTTTAAGTACATATCAAATAAACTCCTTAATGAATAAAAAGAGAAGGAAAAACAAAAATATACAAAAGCTTTTATCATTTTAGGGCATAACAAGTGTAATAACCGATGTTATGAATGTGATAAAAATAAAATTATAATTTTAAGTTGTTTGTTTAAATTAATTTGAATTATAATAATTTAATTAATAAAAAAGTAATATATTATGCGTTGTTCATTTTTTTAATTTGGTGTTAAGTGTATCAACTCTAATGGTGAGTACGTGATTGCGCGACGGGTGGGCGGCTTAATCCGAACTATCTTCTCCATATTTTATTCCCAACTTAATTATTTGTCTATTTTTTTGATATTCTGAATTGCTGTTTAATGCTCTTTGAACACTCAACATACTATTCTGTTTATCTAACTAAGTAATTTAATCAACCATTGTTGTTTGATCTATCAATCCTCGTGGGATCGACCCTTACTCACGTAAGGTATTACTTGGTACGACCCGGTGCACTTGCCGGTTAGTCTGTGATTGTAAAACTGCATCAAGTTTTTGGCGCCGTTGCCGGGAATTGATAGTGATTAACAACTATCAGTTGTTTGATTGCTTAGATTAGACGTTTTAATTTTAATTTTATTTAAATTTTATTTTATTATTTTTGAAAAAAATATTTTAAATAAATAAATAGCACTAATATTTTTCTTAATTTCTGAAATTAAGTTTGGTGTTATCTAATTATTTTTATTTTAACTTTTTTCTATTTATTTATTTATTTTATTTAGTATTTTTTATTTCTTTACACAGGTTACCTCACTAGGAATTCTCTGCACTCTAACGTAGAGATTCCCATTCTTTCTTGTTTTCTGTTTGTTTATGCGCAGGAACAGAGACAAAGAACATCTGTTAGACTTTGATCCTGAACCTGAAAGGACTTTCAGGTGGCGTTTACAACAAGCAAGATGTTACAAGACTGCAGAATCCACTATGGATCCTAACAATGCTGATAATGTCAATGTGGCAAACCCGAATGGAAATGAACAACAAAGGAGAGTACTTGGCTCTTTCTCCGCTCCTACAGCAGATCTGTATGAAAAAAGCATTGTGGTGCCTCCTATAGCTGCGAACAACTTTGAGTTGAAGCCACAATTAGTCACCCTGGTACAACAAAACTGCCAGTATCATGGTCTTCCCCACGAAGATCCAAATCAATTTATTTCCAATTTTCTGCAAATTTGCATTGTGAAGACAAATGCAGTGAACCCAGAGGTGTACAAACTCATGCTCTTCCCGTTTGCTCTGGGGGATTGAGCAAAGCTATGGCTAGATTCCCAACCCAATGAGAGTTTTGATACTTGGAACAAGGTGGTTACTGAGTTTCTCACTAAATTTTTCCCACCAAAGAAGCTGACTAAGCTTAGGGTGAAGGTTCAGACCTTCAGACAGAAGGATGGTGAAACTCTGTATGAAGATTAGGAGAGATACAAGCTATTGACTAGGCAATGCCCTCCGAACATGTTCTCCAAATGGATTCAACTAGATATCTTTTATGAAGGCTTGGGTGAAATGTTCAAGATGTGCTTAGACAATTCTGCAGGAGGTTTACTGCACAAGAAGAAGACACTAGAGGAGACTATTGAGCTGATTGAATTGGTTGCAAGCAACCAATATTTATACTCATCTAACAGGAATTCTGTGAACTCTGAAACTCCTCAGAAGAGAGGCGTGTTGGAAGTAGAAGCTGTTAATACTCTTCTTACTTAGAACAAGCTGATGTCTCAACAAATAAATCTACTTACTCAACAGATGGGTGGCATGCAAGTCTCAGCTATCAACACCCAAAATCCACGACAGGAAGTCTCCTATGACATGGCAGGTAACTTTATGCAAAATGATAATTATGATAATTATGGATTAACTTTTCTTACAAACTATTTTAATCATGTAGAATTTAATTTATGGCAAACTATATGTGACTAGACCCTAATTCTTTAGACCTTTCTAGTCTCCTCTAAAATTCATTAACTGCCAATTCCTTGGTCAATTAATTCCAATTAGAGGGTGAAGTTCAAATTTCAGTTTATATGCCACAAAAATTTTAATTACCCAAAAATAAGGAGATTATAGGTCATGTATCCCGTTAAATCCAAATAATTAAAATTTAGGAGAAATTGTTTTCAAGCTGTTGTTCAAGTAAAGAGTTTTTCCAAGTTTTATAAGAACTCAAATAGAAAGAGGGTCATACTTCCTTTCCACCCAAATTCATAAGATAAAAAACGAAAACAATTCTTAAATTATAAATCCATACGTGAATTAAAATAGAAAAAAGCAATAAAATCAATCCATACAAATAGACAGAGCTCCTAACATTAACAATGAAGGATTAGTTGCTCATGAAATGCGGAATGTAAATTTGTATAGAATTGAAAGTTCTCCGGGGGGCTACTAATTGAAGAGAAGTCTCTCCTTTTTATAACTAATCCTAATTAATTTAAAATCTAATATCTAAAATTAAGATAATATCTTTTCCTATTTTAAAATCAAATTTTGAATTTAAAAGTTGAATTAATTAACTACTCCGCGTCTTATAATGTGGGGACCACTTGGCTCACTAGATCTGTGCCTAATTTGGGTGCTAAAATGGGGTCCAGAAATTACCTCACAGTTTTTTCTTGCGTTTTCTGCATGTGGCACATGTCACGCGTACGCGTCGCTGGTCTTCTTCGCAAGTCACGCGGACGCGTCGGTCACGCGCACGCGTCGCTGTGAAATTTTTCAAATCACGCGTCCGCGTCAGTCACGCGTACGCGTCGCTCTTCGCTGCTATCTCCTTTAATTCTTGAGCTGCAGAAACTCCATCAAATCCAGTCGAATGCTATCTAAAATATAAAAAAAATTGCAAAAGACTCAAAGTAGCATCCATATTGGCTAAAAGATAATTAATTCTTTATTAAACTCAATAAATTAGATGCAAATTCATTAGGAAAAGATAGGAAAGATGCTCACGCATCACGGCTATGACAAGCACGTGACGGCGCAACGGATTTGTTCTTTATGCCATTAAATGATTGCTAGGTTTATTCACTTATTTGGGTTTAAGGTTGTTTGTGTGCTTTGTTGTAATAAGTAACAGTTAGACCCCAATTATGATAAGATCTTGGTCAAGATAAGAGGGAAATTGTTACTTAGATTTATGAAAATAGATGAAGTAGTTAAATAGGGGGAGTGGATCCTCTCCAATGAAAAAAAAAACTGGATGGTATCCAGTGGAAGATCTTACCTTTCATTGCATTCTCTCTCTCATTTATTTCTGGTCCCACTTGTAGAATTAAAAGTGGGAGATTACACTTTATTCTCTCCAGTAATAAAAAAATGGAGAGGATCCATTTCCTTAAATAGGTGGGTTAAGGAGTTATTTGCTGTGATTGTATTTGGAGCTCAGTTAAATGGATTGTGCCTGTGTTTATATTTGTGTTTGTAATATCTATTTAGTTTAATTTTTATTTTTATCATATGTTACAGTTAATTTTAAAATATTTATTTAATACACCATGTGCTACTACTAAGAGTATTTTTCAAAAAAATAGATATAATATAATTATAAATATAACATAAACAAATATATTAAATAAAAAGTTAAATCAATATGCTTATCAATGCATTTGTTAAGTTTTGGAAATTAGAAAATAAGTATGTATTCGGTTGTTTGGTAATCACATAGATAATTGAATATTTGGATTGCAAATTAATCTCACAGTGTAAATTTTATTTTTTCTCATTTTTAAATAATTAAAAACAGAAATTAAGAAAAATAAGTAGTAATATATCATGAAAAAAGATAAAAGATTTTGCATATAAATAGATAATTATTACAAAACAAAATTTTGTTGTGAAATATTAAAATTTTACATACGGTAAATTATGAAGATCAACCACAATAAGAATGACCACTCCTCCCTATGTTTGCCCATGATATAAGTTATTCTTTTTCGGTCAAGAGTCTAATAACATCTAATTAAAAAAATTGAATTAAAAGTATCAAATTAAAGACAAGTAAATGAATAATATAATAAATTACTTATAAATTAAATAAATTTTATCAATTTATTTTATACTAAATGATAAAATTAACAATATATTAATAAACGGATATACCTTTAAAAAAGTCATAATACAATTTCAAACATTTTTACCAAATAACTCTTGATTGAACAATGGATTTTATCACACTTTAAAATAAATTAAATATAAAAGCTATTAACACTTATAAACCTATTAAAAATATTTATAAATTAGACCTAATATCACTTGAAAGAATCATAAAAAATAATCAACTAACCTTATCATTCATTCGAACCATTTCTATGTAAACCGTCTTGCTCTTATCAAATTTAGATGGGACTTTTCATAACCTTTTAATTATTACTTTTATTTTCTGAACATTTTCATCACATAATCTACCATAAGTAATACTATTGATAGAATCATAATTAATAGCCATTAGGTATAAAAAATAAAAAACAGAAAAAAAACTATGTCTGAATTATGAATTCTCTAAATGATAAATAATTATAAAATATCATATTATTCAGTTTATATATATACACACAGTAATTGTATACGGCAATAATTAGGTAATATTTTCAATAGATATACTTACTACAATTAGGCAAAAATTATGTCATTGTATTTTATTAACCTTTATAATTAATTTAATAGAGATACTTGTTCAGTATATATATTATCTAAGTAGTTAAAGAAGAGAAAAAAGATATAATATTAAATAAATAAATAATTATCAAATAATATAGAGTAAAAATTTCCTATTCTATACAAAATGATATAATCTCCAATATATTCATTATATAAAATAAATAAGTTAAATTTATTATCAAAATTTAAAAACAACTAAGAATATTATTGGACGTGTAAAACTTTTAATAAATATTATTATTGATTTATTCGGACCAAATTATTAATTATTTTATTATCTGTTTACAATAATTTTATATAGTTGATTAAAATAATTGTCATATAAAAAATAATATTTATTAGAGTAAACACCTAATTCGGTCCTTGTCCATTTTCACGAAGGACAAAGCGATTCCTGTCCAAAAAAAAAGGGACACTTCGACCCTCAACCTTTTTATTTTGGGACAATACGATCCCTCTGTTAAAAAAATTATTTAAATAATAATAAAAATTAGTTTTGTGGGAGTTTTATTTGTATTTTGTGGGGGTTTTAAACCTCCACAAATTATTAATAAGTTTGTTTTTGAAAAATCCCTTCACCAATGGTGGTTAAGTGAAGAAAAAGTATCAATGAAAATGATGCCACAAAAAAATAGTAATTGTAGTACAAATACTTTTTAAAAGAAAAAAATAACATCGAATAAGAAATAAAAAAAGAGAACTTTAATGTTGATAATATTGGTATTAGTGATGATGACGGTAGAGGAGATAATGATAATGATAAATCAATAAAAATAATAAAAGTAGGAGCCATAATAATGAAGATGAAGAAGGTAGTGGTAGCAGTGGTAGTAATTAACTATATTATTGAAAATAATTTTGTGAAGGTTTAAAACCCTCACAAAATACAAATAAAATCCCCACAAAATCAATGTTTATTATTATTTAAATAATTTTTTAACAAAGGGATCATATTATCTCAAAATAAAAAGGTTGAGGGTCGAAGTATCCCTTTTTTTTACAGGGATCACTTTGTCTTTTGTAAAAATGGACAAGGACCGAATTAGGTTTTTATTCTATTTATTATTTGCAGTTTTTTAACTTTTTTTTCTTAGTTATACGGAAGTAGAAATAAAAATAATTTAAAACCCGAAGAAAGAAAAAAACTTCATATTAAAAAATTTAAAAATAACATATTAAATAAGAATAATCGTAATATATAAATTGAGGTAATAATTTGAATTTAAATTAATCTAAAATTAATTTAATCAAATATTAATATTAGAACTAAATTACTTAAATAATATTTAATCTATTCTGGTCCTTAGACACGTATAGATTAGAGTAGTTCTCGTAATCACAACCAATTGAAACAACATCATAAGTTCGAACATTTAGAATTCATGCAAATTCAGACCATTTATTTGTTAAATAAGTTTCATCATTCGCTATCCATGCAATGCAGCAAGGTATAGAATTGCTACACCAAGAAACTAAACTGACCTTTATTTTTCCTCAATGGCTTTGCATTGATGCAAAACAAGGCCGGTAATTTCTGAAAAAAAAAATCACAATATGTTATAAAATTATTTTAATTACAAAAAGTTTAAAATAAGAAAATTTGAATATATTATCAATTTTTGAATTGCATCTCCGAGTTTGACACGAATTAGCTGAACTTAAATTGAGGAAATTCAATCTTATTATATACTCTACTTCAAAATTTTCTGGACAGATGTAGAAAAGCATGGAGGGGATGGAACTTGAACTTGGCCTACAAAGCTCCTTGAAAATAATTCCTTAATAAAAAATTGAGCTCCTCCTAAGAAAACTAACTTTACCCACATTCCATTAGGTTTGTCATAATATGTGAGTAAATCCAACCATGTTTCACTAAAATAGAGTTTACTGTCCTTTCGTTGGACGCTTACATCCATGTAATCAGAATCCAAATCAGTGAATACAACTTAAGATGGTATTTGATGGATGTGGTGCATTGTAAACGATGACGGCAAAAGATAATCGCACTGAAATATTAGGCGAAAAGAATAAGTTTGAGTAAGAACAATCATTAAATTATCAAAAGAATATTATATTAGAATGAATATATAAAAAATACTATCAAAAATTATAAATTGTACCTTAAAATGATCAACTTCGATGAAAAATAAAGAATACATTCTTATTCTATGAAATAGTAAAAAAAAAATAATAAATTGATTTTTAGATCTAGACTCACAAACCACAAAAAAAATTATATATAGCCTTTATTAGAAAAAAATAATTATATAAATTAGTTATTATTATGTTAATTTTTATTATTTACGCTATACATCATATATTTGCCGTGATTGAACAAGTCATTATCATATCATATACATTTTTATCATGATTAGAATCATAAATTTTTATTTTTATTTTTTAAGGTAGATATCAATATCAACTTGGCATAAATTATGATTAATTTAAAATTATATTACAATGATTGAAAATTAAAATTATTGATAATTAATGTAATTATGCATTAAATGCTATTATTATTATTATTATCACAAGTGTAATAACCCGTGTCATGCACGTGATAAAATTAAAATTAAAATTTTAAATTATTCTATTAAAATTAATTTAAATTGTAATAATTTAATTAATAAATAAATAATATGATGTGCATTGTTCGTGTTTTTACTTTTTTCTTAAATATAGTATTAAATCTATTCACTTGAATGTAGCTATTAAGTGTATAAAAATTAACCAACTTGGGTTGATCGAGTGGTCAGCTCGCTCGTCCGCTTAAGTAAGTGTCGGGGGTTCGAATCCCGTCTTGTGCATGCAGCAACCCATTGGCCAGCGGCAGACCCTTAAATGGAGCTCAGATCTGCGACGGATTAGTCCTTAACCTGTCGGGTTGGGGGATACCATAAGCAACAAAAAAAAAAGTATATAAAAATTATGTTTGAATTATGAATTCTCTAAATGAAATTATCCCATTTAAAATATTTAAATTATAATTTCAATCATAAATTACAATTATGATTTCAATCATAAATTATAATTATGATTTAAAAAAATTTCTTTTGATATAATATTACATTTTTTATCCACTTTACTATTAATATATAGATATTACAAGTCTAAATTACAGTATTTTACTGAATCTTGACTGAAAAAGAAAATAGTTACGTGTTTCTATCATTTAATTTATTTAATACACTATGTGCTAACACTAACGGTATTTTTTTAAAAAATATATTGATAAAAATAGATATAATATACTTACAAATATAACATAAATAAATAAAATATATAAATAAATGTGAAACCAATATGTTTACGAATATCTTTGTTAAATTTTATAAATTAGAGAATAAATTATGTATTCGGTTGCTTGGTGATCACATAGATGATCAAGTAATTGGATTGTAAATTGATCTTATAATGTATATCTTATTTTTTTTCTCATTTTTGAATGAAAGCAAGAATTAAGAGAGTAAGTAGTAATACATAAAGAAAAAAATTGCACCACAAGACATAATTATTACCAAAAGAAATATTCATATTAAAATTTTACATATTGCATATCATGAAGATCAATCACAGTGTATTGGTCACTTCTCTCTATTTCTGACCATGATATAAGTTTTTCTTTTCTAGTCAAAAATTCAATAACATCTAATTGAACAAAAAAAATTGAATTAAAAGTACCAAATTAAAGACAAATGAGTGAATAATATAAGAAATTATAACTTCGTACGTGTATAAAATAAAGAGAATTTACTGATTTGTTTTATGTTAAACGATAAAACTAACAATAGTATATTAACAAAAGGATATACCTTTAAAAAAATCACAATACAATTTCAAATATTTTCATAAATAAACTGTTAAAATTTTTGTTATCGATAAAATGACGCTATTATACAATTTTTTGGCAATACTTAAAATCAAAAGGAAAATAATTTTGTGTGGGTTAATATAAATTAATTACGTACCAAATACGTAGAATCATTCATTTGTTTGTTTCAATATATCAGTATGGACAAGCAAATTAAAATGATTATTTGGAATTTTACGATCATCGATTGTATGCACGTGTGTACAGTCAAAAGATATATTTCGCTTGATTTCTCAATCTCAAAATTTGAGAAGACATAGACCTTCTTTTCTACCAATTCATTCTCAAATATTTTTGTCAAATAATTCTTGATTGAACAATGAATTTTACTGTATAGCAAAATAAATTAAATATAAAAGCTATTAGCATTTACAAAACTATTAAAAAGAATTGTCTTCGACTTGTGAAATGGTGTACTTATAAAATTAATTTAAAATTTGAACTACAAATATTTATAAGAATTTATTTTGATGCACTTACAGTATAAAATAGTTTTCAATAATGCTAGGGAACCAAGAGGGCATTCATCCAAGAACCTGCCAATTGCTCTTGGGCCGGGGCTCCAAAGCCCACCTCACTTCAGCAACATCCAAAAATTCACTCGGATAAACAAAATTCACCCTATCCAAAACCTCTCCTTTCCTTTTCCCCTTTCACCGTAGCCGACCCTTTCCCCCTTTCACCGCAGCAGACATTCAAAACCATCCACCGCGCGCCAGAGTACCAGTAGCATCGGATCAACTTCGTCTCCGCTTTCATCTGACGCTGCACCACTGTCCACCACGTGAGGGCAACAGGCGACCACCATTGACCGTTCCAGAACGCCGCGACGCTCCCATCTCCTCCATGTGCGCTTCTTGGCGCGTTAATCAGAGCTTCCCCAATCTCAGCCGCGGCGACATCGTTCTAGCCAGGTGCGAGGGACAAGGTGTTTCTCCTACTCACGGAAGGCACGCCGCTGCTGCTGTATGTCTGTGTTTGCAGCACTGTTGGAGCCCCCTACTCTGCTCCTCCGAACGCTGAATGACGTCCACTGCCCCAGCATCGGAACCCCCCCCCACATAACTAATTGGTAAGCATTTAATAGTTGGTTTTGATTGATTTAGGGTTTGAGTACCGTGGATGATACTTGTTGGATGTTGCCTCTGATTTGGGTACAATGTAGGAATTGTTAGATGTTGTTTCTGATTTCATATGCAAGTTTCTGTTCTGAAAAAAGGATTTTGGTGTTGTTATACTGTTTCTTGTATCTTTTGTGTAACTTAAAATATGCTACCAGTTTGATGATGCTTTTGGAAAACAAGAATCTTGAGTGATCTGGTTCTGGAGGATTTCCTGTCACTCTTTGTTTATTGTGATATATGATTCACCCGGTCTCTCTACGAGCAGTGGGGGTCGTGTGGTGTCTATGTCGTGTGCGTGGGGGGGTTTGTGCTCCTTTATATTTTTTTGGAGAATAGATGTTTCTGTTCTGGTTTAGAGTTCATATACTACTATTGGTATTAATATGAGATATTCTTTGATTTTGTTGACTGACTGGACTTTTTGTTAAGTAATTTTTAGATGTTTGAGCGCATGATTTCAACTGTATTTTTCATGTTTCTAGTTCTGTGAGCTTTGCTAGATTTCTCTTGTATACGCTAGCTTATGTTCTTCTGTGTGGATTGGTAGTTTTGGATCCAAAAAGCTTAGTTATAAGGAAGTTTTTTTCTTCAAATTGAACTTGGGTTTGAATGTGAGTATTTAAAATTGCAGGTCCAAAAAGTGATCTTTTGGACAGATTTGTTGGACTTTTAACTCGATTTATTGTTAGTTATGAGATGATTATCTAGTTGGACAACTGTATGGTTCTTTTATTATATTTTGGATGCTTTTTTGTATTTTAAAACGGATGGTCTTTTCAGTTATGCGAACTGTCTCTCCCATTCAAAAAGTTTACATCATTGGTCTTTCGTTTGATTTGCTGAATTCTATTTGCACATGCTACGTTAGTTTTCTTATGTGGTTTGGGAGTTAGGAAAAAATTATATTAGAATTTGATATAATTTTGTTTGCTAAACTATGCTAAGATTCATGAACTGTGGTTGTAGTCGATGTGATTTATTTTTTCTAAATTGTTGGATGTTGTTGAGTTGCTGTAATTAGAGACTGGATGTTGGTGAGATTAGTTTTGAATAGATATATATCTGTTTCTTTTTTCAAACCCTATATTGGAGGGAAGAAGTAATTAAGATTTTTTCCTATTGTTCCTTATCTGAATTGGTGGATTCCAGTAAATTTTTTATGGTGACAATGTATGGTTATTATATACATTTTTATGGAATCATATTGAAAGTTCTACTTGTGTGAAGTCTTACACAAAGATCTTTGCAGATTATAAAATCACCTTATTTATGTTGCTGAAAAGTCTCGCTACCGACCATCACGCACCACCATCAAGACACTCACACATGTGGATTCGGCTATGGAACTTATCCGTCTCTTTCTTTTTTCCTTCTTCACCATCCATTGCAGAAGACATGAAATTTTAAGGTCATACCACAGATGAAAAAAGATACCTAGAAAACTCATGATAATGTATACATGGGATGTCGTCACCATTTGAGACACTTTTGATATATTTTTCTTTTTATTTTTAAATGCCATTCGGCATATTTCTCTGTGTAGATACCTGATTATTTTTGGAGAGATCTAAATGGATGTTACTTCTATTAAGCATCAGGATGTTCTTTTTGCATACTAAATAGAAGTTACTTTATACATGTTTCGAGTTTTCTTGTGTTGCAGTTGTGGATGTCTGTATTTCGATAAGAATTTTATGGTTTTTTTTAAAATTCTGCTCGACATGTTTTTCAGTGTAGGTACTTAGTTGTTTTTGCATAGATATAAGTGGATGTTACTTTTGTTAAACATCAGGATGTTCCTTTTTTATATTAAATGGATGTTACTTTAAACATTTTTCGAGTTTTTGTGTTGTAATTGTGAAAGACAGTATTTCTTTAAGAATTGCATGTTTTTTTTTAAATCCTACTCGGCAAAATTTTTTGTGTAGGTACCTGATTGTTTTCGCAAAAATCTAAGTAGATGTTATTTTTGACAAGCATTAGGATGTTCTTTTTTCGTACTAAATGGATGTTACTTTATATATTTTATAAATTTCCTTGTATGGCAGTTATGGATGCCTCTAAATTCCTTCACTACCTTCCCAAGCAACATGCCATGTTAGTTTAAGAAAAAATCTCTAAACTACTTTTACAACAACATAATGAAAAGATTAATTCCATACAATAATACAAACTTCATTCAATTTGCTTATGAAAATTGAGATACCAACTTCCAAATATAATATAACAAACATAATGAAATTGTTAATAGAATTGGCATTTAGGCTATGACAAATTTAATGGGATCAAGGCCATTATTTAGTTAAAAATTCATGTTCATTGATAGTCTCTCTAGCAAGATTTTTATTTTTTACACTCTCTGATGCACTAAATATTTTTTATGCTGATGGATCTATCTGACTCTTCACTAACTTGATAGTCATTTAAATTTTTTTCTTGTACATCGTCCCTTTTTAAAATCTTCACTGCAACATCTTTCCAATCTTGTATGCGTACACATCTAGGCAGGGTTACTGTGTCGTCAGTGGTTGCTGCGACAACCAAAATTGTATTAAAAGCTCTTCGAGGCATAATTACAAACACTTGGTGTATAACAACTTAAACCAAATCAAATAACATATCCAAGCATTTTTACAAAATTAGCTATAACATAGAGGATCAAATAATCTTAACAACTCTAGCAACAAATTCAGCAAAATAGCAATAAAATAGGAAATCTCTACACAACCCAACAATATTCACACTATGCCAGCAACAATTCCTCCAATAATTCAATAGAAAATCAATTAAACCAATTCAAATGAATTCAGTAGCATATTCAATCAACAAATTCAGAATAATTCCAAACATTTTCAGCAGCAATTTTAAAAAAAAAAATCGTCAGTAAACTCGGAATATTTTCAATTTCTCAACAAAATCGTCAGCAATTTCTCAACACAATCACACAATAAACCCAATAGTTTTAGCATATTCCCGAAGTCGGGCAGTAACACAATGAATCTCCAAATAATCAAACAAGTTTCACACAATCTCAACAGCCAATTCTCCATTCATTCAACACAAAATAGCAAATCATGAATACAGTTAACCATTTTCAAATAATTCCAACAACAATTATAGCATATCAACAATGTTAATGCTTTCAGCTCAAACGAATTCAGCAGCAATTTCCAGTAATACAATTCAATCCAAACACTTTTCAAAACCTAATAACCTAAACTAATCCTATCATACAACCTAGATCCACTAAAAGAAAATCAAAAACTAAGCTGAACTAATCATGAAATAGATTGAAAATTAAAACTGAATTCTAATCAAAACTAAACCAAAATAAACTGAAATAAAGGAATTAAAAAATTGAATTTGTTCAAAACCTGTACAGAATAACAGAATAAGAAATTAGAAAAAACGTGAAGGTTGCAACGGTGGTGGAGAAAGCCAGAGTGCGTCTCCAAGCTCGCTGGAAGGAGGAGGAACAGGGGTTGTCCTCTATTCGAAGCTTGGCTGAGATCAGGGAGTTTCGACTATTCTACTGGTTCAGTGTTGGAGAGTGAGACAGAGGGGCACAGAGCGAGGGGCCGGAGCTAGGGTTCGATGACCCTGGGGTTGCTAGCGGTGACGAAGCAGGGGCAGGTGCAAAGGTCTGATTCGCAGAGAGAGGAGAAGAGGGTTGGAGTGGCTGAGGAGGATAGAGATTGCTTCTCGCTGGGTGGTTCAGTGACGATGACAATAGAGATGAGTGTGGACGGCGCTGCTCTGGGAGGGGAAAGGGAGAGTGGGGGAAGGGTTTCTGTGCGGCTATGGGAATGTGAGAGAAATGGAATAATTTCTAGCATTTTTAATTAGAATTTATTTAATTAATTTTTAATTATTCAAATTTTGAATTTAAAAAAATTTAAAATTAATTATTAAATAGAGTTGTTTAAAAAATTGGCTGATTAATGTTGGTTCCTTATACTTTTTCAATAGTTTTACATGTGCATCCAATTACGTAATGACACATCAATAAAAATAAATACCTTTCACATTGACTGCGTGAATGGTCATCCAAAAGAACGGATGTGATTGCACAACTATGTAAAATGCTTTACACTGTCAGTGCATCAAAATTAAACTCTATTTATAAATTGAACTTAGCATTACTTGAAAAAATTTAGTAAATGAATCAACTAATTTTATCATTTATTAGAACTATTTCTATGTAAACCGTTTTGCTCTTGTCAAACTTGAATAGGACTTTCTATAGTCTTATAATTCTTGTCTTTATTTTCCATACTTTCTCTTCGTATAATCTATTATAGGTGATACTATTGATAGGATTGTAGTCAATAGTCATTAGGTATAAAAAAATAGAATAAAAATTATGTGAAAATTATAAATTTTTTAAATGATAAACATGAAAGAAAATTTACTATTGCTTATTATATATACTAATAATATGTCAATAATTTTAAAAATTTACTAATAATACTAATAGTTTAAAGATAATTTTACTATAGTTATAATAAATTTAGTTATTACTCTAAATAAATAAAATAAATAATATATTTAAAAACTAAAAAAATTATTGGTAATTATATTTGGAATGTTTCCATGTTTTTTTTTTCTTGTCATTCTTTCATTACAGTGTTAGATCAAAGAAACTCTAAATTTAATATATATAAAGAGTCAATACACAAAGATATATTATCGTAATAAAATATCACACTATGAATAATTATATTTGTCAAGTAAATTTATTTATACTCGATATCTATTATATTATTTTATCTAAAATTAAAATCTACTCTTTTAATTTAATATTATATTTATTAATATCTAATATTTTAATAATTAAATACCTAAAATAAGTTAATAAATACTAATAATTAATACCTAAAATATCATATATATATATATATTTGTTTTTGATATTGTCCAAAATTAAATTAAAATTATGTTCAAAGTTTTAATACCGTAATTGAGGTATAACTAATACCTAAAATTTTACTAAATAAATTCCTAAAATAAGTTAATTAAATAACAATAATTAATACCTAAAATATTGAAATTTTTTTTAATAATTGTAAGAAATAAAAATAAAAAATTAATAAATAATATTAGTGTTTAAATTAAAGAATTGATAAAGAATAATAATTATAAGTAAAAATAGTATTTTTATTTTGAAAAAAACATGAGAAATTGTTTAATAATCCGTGTCATGTAAATGATAATAAATTGTTCAATTAATAATTCGTGTCATGTACGTGATAATGTTGAAATTATAATTTTGAATTATTTTATTGAAATTAATTTGAATTGTAGTAATTTGATTAAAAAAAAGTAACATGTTATGCGTTTATTTTTTCTTAATCTAGTGTTATGTGTACCAACTCTAATATAGTTATTAATTATTTTTTTAATCTACTTTTTTTTTCTAAATTTATGATTTAAAATAACAATTATAAATATTAATAATTAAACAAATTATTATATTATAATTATTTATGTTTTATTCCCAAAATTATACTTTTGATTTGGAATTAAATGAGATATTGATTATTTTTTATCATGATTAATTTTTTTTGAGCCTATAATCATTTAATAATTTTTTTATTCTTTATTATTAATGTCATCGTACATGTAATTTTTATAAATTATAATAATTTCTTTATTTATCTAAACACATATATTAATTTTATTAAATAATTCTAAATATTTGTTTATATATATATATATATTAATTGTACATATAAAAATTTAAGTCACATATATTAATTATTTTTTTGTTATGATTATTTTTTATTCTACAATTGAGTAATAATTTTTATTTTTTATCTCCATGTGTATTCTCAATCCCTTTTCATATGCATGATTAACAATTTTTTTTAAATAGTAATATTTTAATTTTGTTTATTTCACGTATTTTTATATATTAACAAGAAAACAAAACTACGTATTGTGACTCTTTTTCTTTTTTTCATGCCTTAACCTTAATTAATCAATCTTGTATTCACACAATATAATTAAATTTTTAATCATTATAATTTATTGATGAATTATATTTCTCTTAATAATTGCATTACTAATCTTAAATACAAAAGGTGATACATATATCCAAAAAAAACTTAAAAATAACAAAAATTATATTAAAAAGTTTTAAAATAACATATCCAAAAAAATAGTCATATAATATAAATTGAGACAACAATTTAAATTTCTCTAAAACTAATTTATCAATTACCAATATTAGAACTAAATTATTTTAAATAACATTTAATCTATTCTAATCCTCATATATGTATAGATTAGAGTCATTCTAGTAACAACCAACCGAAATAACATCATAAGATTGAACACTTAGAATCCGTATAAATTCAGACTATCTTCCTGTTAAAATTGTCAAATTAAATTGACTTTTATTCTCCTCAATGGCATTGCATTAATGTACCAGAAGGCCGGTAGATTCTGAAAAAAATCACAATATATTATAAAATTATTTTTAATACAAAAAGTTTAAGAGAAGAAAATTTAAATATAATACCAATTTTTGAATTACATCTTTAAGGTTGGCACGGACTTTTCAAAACTGAACCTAAATTGAAGAAATTCAATCTTATTATATGCTCCACTTCGAATATTTTCAGACAAATGTAGAAAATATGGAGGAATGTGACTTGAACTTGACCTACAAAACTCCTTAGAAACAATTGTCCAATCAAAGAAGAATAACATATTAGAAAAAAAGAATGCTTTGATTCATAGATTTAGACTCACTAACCACAAAAAAACACTATATATAGTATTTAGTAGTACAAAAATAATTATAGAAATTAATTATTGCAATATCAATTTACCACTGTGAACGTTAGTATCATATTTAAAGCAATTAGAATTATACATTTATGTTTAATTTTTTATATAATTATAATTAAGATATTTTTTTAAATTAGTATAACTATGAATTATTCATTAAATGCTAATAGTAATATAATTCTAATAAAGATATTTTTTAAAATTAATTTAGAAGAGAGAATAGTGCTTTTATTTAAAAAAATGAATTCATAAAGAATTGACACCGTATTTTCATTAGTTGGGAAAAAATCTAATTTTAGTATATTAAGTAAATTATTTTATATAATTATAATAAAGATATTTTTCTAAATTAGTATAATCATGCATTATTCATTAAACCAAGTTTTAGTATATTAAGTAGATAGATAGATAGATATAAATAGATAGATTATTATTATTATTATTATTATTATTATTATTATTATTATTATTATTATTAATGGGTCACCATTAACGTAACAACTTACCACTAATGGAATTATTGGATAATAAATGAGAATTAGAATTGTGTCAATATAATTAAAATAATTAAAATATTTTCGATTAATAATTAGTTTAATAATGTATTAATATTGATTTTATACAATTATAATAAATATATTTTTTAAATTAGTATAATTATATATTATTCATTAAATATTAATTGTAATATTATAATATAATTATAATAAAGATATTTTTTAAAATAAATTTAGAAGAAAGAATAGTACTTTTATTATTTGGAAAAAAATTTAATTTTTAATCTTAAGAATTTCACAAAATAAATCAAGTAATAAATTTAATATTTTTTATTTGTTGTTCATTCGATTTTTGAAATTTTATTCTAACTCATTCGAACAATCAAACTCAATCCAAACACATACTTATATTTGGTACTGAATTCGATGGTCTCAGAACGTTTGGACCATTAAATGGTCCCCTAACAAAACATATTTTTTAAGTTTTTTAATAACTACTAAATAGTTATTTTCTAATTTTAATTACAAATTAATCCTATATATTTTATTTAATTTACAAATTAACTCATATATTTTATTTAATTATAAAAATTATTTTTTATTTTATAAATTATTATTTTATCATTCATCTATTATATTTATTAACAATAAAAAATAAAAACAATAACAAATTAGATATTTCATTGATCGTAATAAACTTTTTGGCAATCCCAATTGATTAAAAGTTTATTTTTTATCAATGACATTCGTCCAGAACTGTGAAATCGTGTTTTTTAGAAAATTAATCAATTGGATTAACAAAACAATCGATTGAATTTCAGTTCCCATAACTCAATCGATTGAGCTACAGGTTATCGCAAAACAATCGATTGAAAATTGTAAGGCAGTATGATTTTCGCAAAAATCAATCGATTGATCTTATTACCCAATCAATTGAACAATGATTAGAATGTAAATTTTTTATATTCCAAATCCCCATCCCCATCCTACATTGTCCTGAATCCATACCAACAGCGAAGAACCGATGAGAGCACCAATGTTGATTGAGAAATAGAACCAGTTGAAGAAAGAACTCTTGTGTTCCTTCTCCACCGGATCAGCATCATCAAACTGGTCTGCTCCATAGGATGAAACACATGGCTTGATTCCACCTGTTGCAAGGGCTATAAGGTAAAGAGCTATAAAGCACACTGCACTTTCTAGAGTGGTGGCATGGCAATTTTCATCTGCATGGCCATGGCAAGTTGGTTTTATACCAGAAACTGATGCAGATAATGTCAATGGTGCCATTTTCTGGTCATATTACCCAATCGATTAAATTATAAAAAAATTCACATTTTAGTCAGCATTCAATCGATTGGGTAATATGACCAATCGATTGATTTTTGCAAAAACTATACTGTCTTACAATTTTCAATCGATTGTTTTGTGATAATTTGTAGTCTAATCGATTGAGTTATGGAAACCTAAAATTCAATCGATTGATTTTCTAAAAAACACGATTTCAGACTCTGGACGAATGTCATCGATCAAAAACAAACTTTTAATCAATTGGGATTCCCAAAAAATTTATTACGATCAATGAAAGATCTAATTCGTTATTATTTTTGTTTTTTATTGTTAATAAATATAATAGATTAATGATAAAATAATAATTTATAAAATAAAAAAATTTTTATAATTAAAAAAAAATATATAAAATTAATTTGTAATTAAAATTAGAAAAAGACTATTTAGCAGTTATTAAAAAACTTAAAAAATATGTTTTGTTTTGAGATCATTTAATGATCCAAACATTCTGGAACCATCAAATTCTTAGCTACATATATTATGTCTCCAACGAACTTGATTGGTATAAGTTAAATAGTTTAACATTCATAATTTTGTTATCTTGGTAATAAGATCCAATACATGTTGATATAAAGTATAAACAGTTGTACTAGGTTTTTTGTTGTCCAAAAAATTTTACAAAAAAACGCCTTTAAATAGTAATCTTCTTATCCAAATAGAAAATTTGTTGAAGATTATTTGGAGCTAATCATATTACATGATTAATGTTGATCTTAATATGAAAATTAGCTCAATCTACTATAGAATTTGCTTTACGAAGAATCTAAACAAATTGAATATTCTATTGTCGAAGGATGATCTCTTGAATCTTAGAGACAATATCATAATCTTCATATTTGTTGAGACAATATAAATTTTGAAAAAGAATGAGGACATTCTAACAATTAACTTCACATATAAATTTTTTGGGATGGCGCCTGATTCAATGCATCTAATATGTTTTGGAACACTGAAATTCCAAATGAAAAATTTAAGAAAATTTATTGTTTATTATTATTTTTATATTTTAAATTTATTTTGACCAAATCTGTATTATTTAATTCGTTTGCTTTTTAGGTTTGGACTCAAATGTTTTTTTTTAGTGTAAAAGCTCAACACAATATTGTAAAGCATATAGTGTTAAATAAACACTACAATCCTACTTAATTATATAATAAAACACTACAAACAATAAAAAGCCCCACGTCATCTTCGGCATTGCCATCAATAACAAAGGAGATCAACACTTATCCACTCATTAACGCTAGTCTTGGTCATGCGGATGACCTCATCAACACCTTTGCTTTTATTCTAGAAGATTCTCATGTTCCTTTCCAACCAAATGTTCCAACGATGGCACAAAAGCACCTTAGCCGCTGCTTTCGATCCTCCGGACTCCTAGATTTCTCATTCCAACTTAGAAAGTGCTCTTTCATGGATCCCGGATAAGACCACTAACGGCGAAGCCTTGCTATCCAAACACTCCATACCTGCCAAGCAAAATTACAGCCTAGAAACAGGTGATGTACAGATTCCGTCTCGTTATTACAAAAACACAAACACTATCATCCGGACTGACAATCCCAAACCGGCTTAGCCTCTCCTTTGTATTCACCCTGCCGATCACAACAAACTAAACGAACAGCTCAACTCTTGGTGGAACCAATCCTTTCCAAATGGTCTTCGTGAAGTCGTAACTAGTCACCTCCTCTCGAAGCATTTCTTCTTGTAACACCTGCACAAATGAGTTAGTTGAAAAAATACCTTCCCTATCATATTTCCATACCACTCTATCCTCTCGGTTATGTACTAGGTTCACAGGTCTCAACGCCTCATGTAATTGATCCAGTAGTTCCAACTCCTAGTGGAAAATCTCTCGCCTCCATTGGAAGTTCCAAATCCACTCTAACCCATCCCAAAATCCACAATCCCTAATAACAAATCCACATTGGTTTGAAACAGAGAAAAGTCTCGGGAACTAATCCTTCAGAGATCCACAAAGTATCCAGACATCCTCCCAAAATCGTGTCCGTCGCCCACCACTAATCTCCATACTCAAGCATGTAACCATCTTATCCCTTATACGTTGATCCGAAATTTGTATCTGACAAATATCCTTCCATGGGCCTCCTCTAGTAGGTAGCACATGAGTTGACAGAAGCTCATTTGGGTTCAAACTAGTACACAAGCATACAACCTTCTTCCACAGAGGGCACTCTTCCTTTGCAAACCGCCACCACCACTTGAACAATAGTGCTGTGTTACAGATCATAGCATCTTCCACTCCCACCCCGCATAATTTCTTAGGAGTCTGCACCACTTTCCATCTTACTAATGCTATGCCATTTCTACCATCCTCCTTACTTCACAAGAATCTCCTTTGCAATGAGATCAGTTTCTCCACAACAGCCTTAGGTATTTTGAACAAGCTCAAATAATATACTAGCCGCCTATTTAAGACTGATTTAATGAGTACTATCTTTCCTGCTTTGTTTAGCACCTTAGCTTTCCAGAGGCTGAGTTTCTCATCCACTTTGTCTAATATAGGCTTCCAGGTCTTCACCAACCTCGGATTTGCTCCTAAAGAGATTCCAAGGTATTTCACTGGAAGGGTGTCCCCCTTATAACCTAGTAAGTTGCACATACGTTGTGGCTCATCACAATTAATTGGAATCAAACTGGACTTGTCAAAATTAATCATGAGCCCTGACATCAACTCAAAACATCGTAAAAGTCGCTTGTAGTTCTTGATGGTTTCCTCTACAGGTGGTCAGAATAGAATAGTATCATCAGCAAACTGCAGGTGTGACAATTCTATACTGTCTCTTCTAACTAACAGCGGTAAGATACGTCTTTTCCTGATTGCCTCTCTAATTATTCGATGTAGCACATCAACAACCAGGACAAATAAGAAGGGTGAAAGCGGGTTACCTTCTCTCAAATCTCTTTCCATCTTAAATGGCTTAGATGGCGAACCATTTATCAGAAGTGACATAGATGCAGTTGTCACAAACTCCATAACCCACGCTCTCCATTTATGCTCAAAACCCATCTTTTGTAATACAATGTCCACAAAACTTCATTTGACTCTATCGTATGCTTTCTGGAAATCTAGCTTTATTATTGCTGCCTCCTTTTTCCTCAATTTCAGCCAATTTACTGTTTCACACGCAATAAGTGTCCCATCATGTATTTTTCTTTCCTTAACAAATGTACTCTGAGTCTCTCCTACTAACCTTGGCATTATTGCCCTCATTCTCCTAACTAGCACCTTCGAGATAACCTTGTAAACGCATCCCACCATACTAATAGGTCGTAGATCTTTGATTCCCTTCGCACCTACAAACTTTGGTGCTAGCGCGACCCAGGTGATGTTGGTATCCGCTGGTAATCTGCAAGTCTGAAAAAATTCCATCACTGCTGCCGTGAATTCAGCCCCAATCTCACCCCATCACCTCTTGATGAAATTCATGTTGTATCCGTCACAACCTGGCGCTTTGGACTACTCGCAGTCCCACACAACCTCTCTGAGCTCGTCTGCCGATGGCATCTCTTCTAGATTCATAGCATCTTCATCCTCTATCTTGCCTACCAAACCATCTCTGAATCCTATCATAGGAGAAGCTTCTTGATGATATAAATCCTTGTAGAAGTCTCTGATAGCTATCTTGATCCTCGCTTGATTCCTCACTTGTCTGCCATTTACTACCAGTGCATCAATCATGTTGTTCCGCCTTCTTACTGAAGCTATATTGTGAAAGTACCTAGTATTTTTGTCCATCTCCGTCGCATGCCGGGACCGAGACATCTGTTTCCAATGTATTTCCTTCCTTACATACCATCTCTCACAACAAGTAACCAACATCTTTCTTCTAGCCTTCATCATTTCATCATACACTCCATTGCTTACCAGATCGTCAACCTTCTTGATTTCTTCCTTGAATCTTGTAATTTTGTTATGCATCTCACTAAAATTGGCCTTATGTCATCTTTCTAACGGAATTGTCAGCGCCTTCAGTTTATCTGTGAACTGTATGTCCCCCAACCCTCTCCACTCCTCCTTAACCATACTAAGGAATCCATCATGAGTAATATAGTACAAATTTGACAGGAAAAAGGATTTAAACTATTATTTAAATTTAAACAATATTTTTTTCTAAGTATCAATGAATTTCTAAATATTTATACGTATAAACATTCTAAACATTATTTTTGAAAAAATTTCTGAGAAATATGAGGCTTATACATTTAGATATATTAAACTATTAACGTATTAAAATTTTAAAATAAAAAAATTACATTTTAGAACATAGAATAATAATTTTTTATTTTTTCCTTTTAAGAAATATTGTCAAACACCTATCTACTAAAATTAATATCATGTTAAATAAAACGAATATGTCTAACACTTAATAAATATTCTTTTTTATTTAATAAAATATTCAGTTAATTCTAATATTTTTGTGATAACAGGGACTTAGTTACAAAATTTGATATAATATAGAAACTCAATTAAAAAGAAAAAAATTAGAGACCTAATTAAAAATTCGGTAAAATTATAAGAATCAGTTGAATAATTAAATCTTAAAAAATAAATGTACTTTTATTATTTTTAAATAAATATGATAAGCAATATATATATTATTATCTTATGCAAAAATATCTCTAATTATATTTTTAAGTAATATTTATTAGTTTTTTCCGATATTATATACCTATATATATACATATTAATGTCATTAGTTTGAAGGATTGTATCTATCTATCTCTTTCATTGAGATATCTAAAATACCATAATGGCTGAAGTCCCATTCAAAAAAATAATACGAAAATGTTTATTAAAAATAATATGAGTTTATTAATTTTTTAATTTAAAATTAACAGTTTTAAATAGTTACTTTTTAAAAATCGAAATAGCATAATTAATCATATAAGTATAATAATAATACGACTACGTTTATTTTTATCAAATTAAATTAAGATATTAATTAAATTATATTTATTTAAATTTTAAATTAAAAATTTTAAAAAATTAAATTAATTAAAAATAAAAATATATTAGTACGATCTAAATCGTACTATAATAAATTTATGAAACTTAAAAAAAAGTAAATTCTAAAAAATAAAAATAAAAAAATGATTATGAAAAATAATATTTTTTTATTTTATAAAAATTAACACCAATAAAATACTAAAATTTAAAAAAAAAGCGTTGCCTTTAATAA
>NC_029780.3:3023089-3023756 GCF_000817695.3 Arachis duranensis
TTAATTTAATAATTTATATACTAATAGAGTATATTAATTTTTTTATAATAATCATAATTATTATTTATTAAAAATATATTTTAGAGGTCATAATTAATGTGTTTGTAGTTTTATAAAAAAAATGTATTAATTTTTTATTGATCTTATTAATATGCATTAAATATTAAACCAAATCAACACAAAATTAAATTGAATTTTAAATTTTAATAGTTTTTTTTAAATTATATAAAATTTTAAAATTCTAAATATTAAACAAGTATTATAACAATCACCAACTTTTATGTCGTTCTTTCACGTCAAAATAAATAATTTTCAAACCGTAAACAATTTACATTTAAAAATATTCTAAGTTGAAATTTACTCCAAGAAATCCAAAATCCAATTACTATGAGAAATTGAGAATCTCTGATAATGCATCTAAAACGAGCTATATCCCTATTAGACGATAAACTAGCATTACAATTAATTTTGTATAAATTACCTGACAGGAGTTTTCAATTAACAAATGTTTGAACAATTATTTATGATCCACGTACATTTGAAGATCGTTTATAATGATTCTAATATTGACTATAATTTTATGTGTGTTTAAATTACAATTTGTAAATAGAAGTTTGCATAAAATTAATTTTAAAATTTTAATTTTAATTAAAAATAAGTTTGTATT
>NC_029780.3:3023825-3035621 GCF_000817695.3 Arachis duranensis
ATAATGATAAATTTTACAATATCAAACAAAAAATATTCTATAATTGTTTTACTACTATCAGTATTTTTTTATTTAGTATTATTTTAGACGATAACATTTTATTACTTATGACTCTATTGTTATGTATGCTCAGTTTTTTATTTAACTTTGTTTTTTCTAAGGAATCAATAATTTATATTATAACAAAATTATAATAATAAATTAATATACAAAAATTATACTTATAAATTTTAGCATAGTCAAACAAAAATTTTTTTTTATACAAAACCAAAAATAAAATTTTATAAAAAAATATAATTATATATTTAAAATATTTGATTACTAAAAAACTCTAAACAAAAAAATAAAGAATAGAATTGTAAAAAAAAAATAAATTCAATCAAAATGTAATTTTCTGAATGCACGAGCCAAAACTACTTTTCGAATTAATTCTTTACCACCTAGTACTTTTCGAATTCACCAGGCAAAACTACTTACCCCATCAGCATCAATAATAGAAAAATCTAATAGCTTACGGATAATTTTAGATTTCTTTCTCACATTCTGGAAAGCAATGTTTAACTGTTTCTTAAACTAATCCACATTTAGAACATGCATTTGAAGCAGCAAGATGACGCCGAAGGCGAAATATTTCTGTCCAAAGAACCAAATACAAGCCAAGTCAAATAAAAAATAAAATAAATCTTCTAAAATAATAATACTAATAAAGTAATAAATGATATTTTAATTATATTTAAATTTGTAATATTTATTATTTGTGATTCTCACTATTTTCGTCCAAAAGTGATTAACATTTTTTTTAAAGTGACAATATAACTTTAGAGAAAATAGATCCTGCGAAAATTAAGGTTTAATTACTTTTTTGTTTCTTGTAATTTCACCAAATTTATAATTAAATTTTTATATTTTTTAATTGAATTTTTATATTATTTTTAATTTTATAATTAAATTCTTTATTTTATGTAAAAAACATTAAAATTAATGAACCAACTTAAATTTAATTAATGAGTCAACTTTTTACAATTAATGTCAATTATATTTTTTATATTATTTTAAATTTTATATTTTAAATCCTAAATCTTAAATTTATACCTTAAATTTTAATATTAAACCAATTCTCCAAAAATAAAATTAAAAAATAATTTTACAATAAAAAGTAATTAATATTGACTATTAACAATCAATTCTTTAATTTTTTTTGTATAGTTAAAAATTAAACCTACTAAATCATTGACAGTTACAGGATATTATGAATCATTTTAAATACCTTGTATTTATAACAATTTATATAAATTAAAAATAAAACAAATTTATAATAAGAATTGATTTAAGACAATACGATAAATTTGCTTTCAATTTAATCTAATTGTCATAAGAAAATAAGTAAATAAATAAATAAATAATAACATCATCACATCATTTCTCTTTTTATTTTATAATGAAACACTACATTTTAATTAATACCAGTCAATATTATTTATAAACTCTTCCCAAATTAATAAATTGTTATGAAGTTATTATTACAACTACAATAAAATGTTTTCTATACATGGACTTTTTAAGAAAAATGCACTATGTACAATTTTTATTAAGTATTTAATTTTGATACAATATTCGTAAAATAATTTTACATGTTACATTTAATTATGTAAGGGTGGATGTGGATTGAATATGATCAAAATTTGGTCTGTAAATTTTGGTTATATTCAATCCACGTTCATCCCTACATAATTGAAGGCAAGTATAAAACTATTATACAAACTGTGTATCAAAATTAAATACTTAACAAAATTGTACATATACCATTTTTCTTAAAAAATACATGTATGGAAAAAATTTGATTGCAATTGTAATAATAACTTCATAACAATTTATTAATTCGAGGAAGAATTTAAATAATATTGACTGGTATTAATTAAAATGTAGTGTTTCATTGTAAAATAAAAAGAGTAATGATGTGATGATTTTATTATTTATTTATTTATTTACTTATTTCCTTATGACAATTGGATTAAATTGGAAGTAAATTTATTGTATTATCTTAAATCAATTCTTATTATAAATTTGTCTTATTTCTAATTTATATAAATTGTTATAAATATAAGGTATTTAAAATTGTTTATAATATCCGCATTTATCCTTATGCAACATGTAAAACTATTTTATCTACTGTATATCAAAATTAAATACTTAACAAAAATTTTACCTATAGCATTTTTCTTAAAAAGTGCATGTATGAAATAATATTAAATATATTTATTTAAAATAATAAAAATAAAATAATATAACATATATAATCATTATTAGTTAAAATAAAATATAAAAAAATATTTATTTATTTATTTATTTATTTATTTATTTTTGTAAATTCGCGTATACTTAGATCGGATATACAAATATATACCGTAATCTAATTCTATTACTCCAGTTTTACTTCTATTTTTTTAATGTCAAAGAGTATCATTTTTATTACATTGTTACACGGACTATTTAAATTTTATCTCATTTATTTTCAAAAAATTTTCAAGAGTACATATTCTTTAAACAAAACTAATGTGGGAGCGTTGAAGAATTTATGTTATCTATATTTGTTTAATATTAAGCTTTTTTAATTGTCTGTCTCATATAAATTAAACTAAGTTTTGTTAAAATTAAATTTTTTTTATCATCCTATGTATTCTTCCAAAGTACAAGACACAGACTTTAAAGTTCGCCGTTTTTTATCGTGAAATTTGTCGACGGATGTAAACCTTAATTACAGGTTTGTTTTTAAAAATTAAAGTTGGTTTATTTATCTATTTTTTTTGCTGGAATTAAATATTTTATTTTATTTTAATATTAACTATCTGATACTTCTCTCTCTTAAAATTTAAAGCCTTGACTAAAAAAATATTAATTTTAAAATTTCTTTCTATTAATTATTATGTATAAGTCAACTTAAATATTAATTTAGTATTTATATTTTAATATAAATACTAAATTAATATTTAAGTTGACTTATACATAATAATTAATGGGATAAAATCTAAAAATTAATATTTTTTTAGTCAACACCTCAAATTTTAAGAGAGGAAAGTATCATAATTGGATAGTTAATATTAAAATAAAATAAAAATTATTTAATTCCATAAAATAAATAAAACAACTTTAATTTTCAAAAGCTAACCTGTGATTAAGATTTATCGCACCCATCAACCAACTACACAGTAAAAAATTTACAGTGAACGAGTTTCTATGTCTCTGTCTTGGAGAAGAATATATATGATGAAAAAAAAAATAATTCTAAAAAAGTCTAGTTTAATTTGGATGAAAAAAGCAGTTGAAATAGCTGAATATTAAACAGTACAGATAATTTCAATTCTTCAACATGACTGACAACGTTATCATCATCTCTGTCAAAAGAATACGCAAAAGTATACAATAATAAATCACATTATTTTTTTTAAGAACATGTACTCTCAAAAATTTCGTAAATAAATGAGATGAAATTTAAATAGTGCGTGCAATAACGTAGTAGAAATAATACTCTCTGACATTGAAGAAATAGTTATAAAACTTGAGTAAGTTGACAACGCTTATAAAATCTATCATTTGAAGGTGGCTGACAAAAAAAAATTGTAAAACTTGAGTAGGTTAACAGCACTTATAAAATCTGTCATTTGAAGTTGGCTGAGATACTGCAAACTTCACGTAATTTATAATCCAAACTAAATTTACAATTTATAATTAAATATAATTTACATTTGTAATTAAATATTTTTTATAATTAACTACGGGTTGTTTTGTTTGTATACAAAGCATTTGATAATAATAATAATAATAATAATAATAATAATAATAATATTTCAATTTTATTCATATACTTTTATTTATTCTCATTCATTAATAAATAGTTTATAATTTAATTATTATGCATCTTAAAAATACATATTAAGATTATTATAGTAAAATTTTTTAAATATTTTATTTTGTTAAATAAATAACAAACGTATTAAGAAAATTAAACGAACTTTGTATTTTTTTTATAAGTTATTTTAATTCTTATTTTTAACTTTATCTTACACACAATTTAAATTACATTAGCGAGATCAAGAAAAAGTGTGAGCGTCTGTTTGGATAGAGAATTATAAATTTTTCAAGAGAATTTAAAATACAAGGTAATTAAATTAAATTAATTTGCTTGTAGTAATTTATTTTTTTTTAATTTGGATAAACAATCAAATAATTGGACAAAAGAAAACAAAGAGTGAAATATATGCTTGTATTTTCTGTTATAATTAAATAAATTTATACTCTATCTTCATAGATAGGAGTTAAATCTCTCTTTTTTTTTTAACAATAAAAACACCTTGTTAAATTCTTTTAAAAAAATTGAAAAGATGACTTCTATAAATATTAAAAAAATAACTTTGACTACTTTATTTGGGTTGCACTGTCAGTATTTATTTTTAGTACTTTTATTTTTAGAATTTTGTTGGTAAAAGTGAAAATAATAGATAAAACAAAAACTAATTTTTTTATAAAATTTTAAAAATAAAAATACAAAATAAATAGATTATCAACTTTTAGAATAAACACTCAAATTAATCCCCAAAAAAAATGTATATTTGATATTTTGGCCTGCTAATTTTTTATTATTTAAACGTTTTCAAAAATTATTCTCATTGAACAAATTGATGTATTATTCGCTTTCAACCAATATTTAATGTTTATATTAGTAAAATAAATTTTTAATAAATTTTATTATAATATAATTAGATTCCAAATATACATTTTAAGATAAATTAACTCTCTTCTAATACTAAAGAGAAACCAATTTATCCAATAAAACTTTGTTGAGAACCAAAATTTCTAGAATATTTTAAAGATTAATTTGTATATTTAATATTAAAGTTTTTGAAACATTTATAATGGATGCGTTGTCAGTGTAAAATAGTTTTATACGTGCATCTAATTACGTAACAACACATTAATAAAAATAAAAACTTTTCACATTAGCCGCGTGGTGTAAAATATTTTACACGATCAATGCATCAAAATTAAACTATATTTTTAAATGTAAACTAAAAATGAATAATGATATTTGTTAACCAAGTCCAACCAAATTGGTTTAACATAATTAAAATTAGTTATGACTTATGACTAGTATTATTTCAAATTTTATTATTTAACTTAGGTAGATTTAGTTCATAAAAAAATTTAAATGTGTAGCATTATTAAATAAAAATGACATTTTTTCAAAAAAGGTAACATTAGCTAGTGTTGTAATAGACTTTATTAGACTTGATTTGGTAAAATTTTTTGAAGAGATGACTTTGCTTTTCATTTTATATTTGGTAAATAAAAAAGATCATGTGCTTGTATTTGTAGCTTTTAAAAGATCAAGTATTTTTGAAAGCACTTAAAGTTAAAATTGGATTGTACTTTATAAAATTTAAAAGTCTAATATAACCTCGTATGCTAACTAATTTTTAAATTTAATACTTATATTTATATCTATTATAATATTTTTAATTTTTAAAAGTTATTTTACCAAACACAATTATTATTACTTATATTTATTAAAAATTATTTTTAATTTAAATCATTAATCATAAATGTTACAACTTTTTTAAAAAAATCATCTTTTAAAAATTAGGCTTAGTCAAACCATTTTTATATTATAGGTTCTTACATATAAATACACCCATTGTGTTGATGAAAACACACATCTCCTTTCTTTCCATGTCTTATTGACCTTAAAAGAAAACCATGGTGGAACCACCATGGCAGCCAAAACAGCTAAGACTAGAGAATAACAACACAGATAGGATCAGTGCTCTCCCGAACACTGTCTTATGCTATATATTATCCTTCGTTCCTACCAAAACCACCGTGAGGACAAGTGCTTTGTCTCCACGGTGGCGCCACGTTTGGAAGGATGTTAAGACCCTCCACTTCTCCGATGACTCACATGAATTGTTTGACGAGACCGGGGAGTCCTTCAAACGTTTCTCTATATTCGTGAACAATGTTTTCAACCTGCACAACAATCCGCGTGAAATTCACGCGCTCCGCCTCTCTTGCGGTCACTCAAACAATGATCCTCTCAATGCTAGCTCAGTTGCGGCGTGGGTACGCGCCGCGATTGGGCCAAATCTCGAAGAGTTTGACCTTACGCTCTTTTGTAATGACGCGCGCGGTTTCGTGGTGCCACATAACATTCTCTCTTGCACCAAACTCGTCACGCTATCCTTGAGCGGTGGTGTTCACTTGCTGCCAAAACAGCCTCTAACGGTTGATTTGTTGTCTCTTAAGACACTTTCTTTGGACATCGATGATGTTGATTGGATCGATGGTATTCTTAGTAAGTGTCCTCAGATTGAAACCTTAAGCGCGTGCTTCACACTGAGGCAGCCAGTGAGGGTTTGCTTGCCACTCACACTGAAAAAGTTGAAGTTTGCGATTAAGAATCAAGTTGCGGCCGCGGTTGAGATACACGCGCAGGGACTTACGTACATTAGTATCGCCCATGCTGCTAGCCGTTTCAGTTACAGGGTTAGTGAAATGAACAACGTAAGGGAAGTGAGTCTCAACATGTATGCTACGCATGAGCCTATTGATGTTTTGATCAAGATTCTCATTGCGGTACGCAGAACAGAGATTCTAGCTCTTCATCGTTTTACAACAAAGGTAAATTTATTATCATATTCCCAACCATAATTTGGCCAAATTTTATATATTATATGTACATATATGTATGTATAGATTTAACTAGATGGTCTTTTTATGTAACATGCACATTTTTTTTCATGTGGTATTTTAGTTATGTATTTATAATTTAATTATCATTGTAACAATGTTATTTTTTTTTTCCTTTTTCACCCTAAACAGTGGTTGCTTCGTGCCCAAGTTCCAGTCTTTCCCGAGTTTCACCACTTGATTCGTCTAGAGGTTGTTCTTCCGTGGTTCAATTCAAGTTTCCTGATGAGCTTGCTTAGCAAATGTCACAAGCTTCAAGAACTGAAAATCGAAATTGATGAGGTTTTTTATTTCTTCCATTTGACATTATCATTTTAGTTGTATCATTGGGTTTGAATCTTATGAGTGGTTTTTGTCTCTTGTTTTCAGGAACTACCAATTGTTTCACAAAGTTGGATGAAACCAAGAAGAGATCTTCCTTGCCTTGCATCATACTTGAGCTATTTTCACTTTGTGGGATATAGAGGAATTCATGATGAGAGCAAAATTGTTGGGTATATTCTAGAAAGAGGACTTCTTTTGAGTACAATCATTATTGATCTTGAAAAATCTCTGGATGACGATACAAAGAATGATGTCCTCATGAAGTTGTTGGCCATGCCAAGGGGCTCTCCATTGTGTGAAATTAACATTTGCTAAGTTCATTGGATTTATGTACTTCTTTAAAGCATGAGCTTTGCAATTTGTTTGAGAAATAATTGCAAGTTTTCTTACTAGCTAATAAGAATACTCGGCCTAATTAATTTATGTGTGTAGGGCTATAAACTTTGGTTGGAGTATTTATGTATCTTTATCTTTTTAAATCAAATTATGTTTGGAAACTGAAATTATCTATTACTTCTGGTTTTTTATGTTAACTACATATCAGAAAATGACCAACATATGGTGAAGATTTTCGTCTAACTATTTTCCTTTCTTTTTTTTTTTTTCTGTCATGACTTGTAACTAATTGTGCACATATATAGATTGAAGAGTTAGTTAGTTAATTGAGTTATATTTAAACTAATTGTATTTATCTCTAGGTAGCAGTTCCACTTAGATAGAGTATATATACATAAAACGTGTTATGTGTAAGGTTGCTGATCAACTATTTTTTCATCTCCTCTGTAATTTTTCTCTCCAACACTAATGAGAATCAGATTATAGAACTTCCTCTCTTCCATATTCCACTCTAGAGTCACACACGGTTAAAGTGTTCAAGCTGATCAAGATCACCTGGTCTTAATATTTCTGATTGTTTCTTGGTATGCTTGTCCTAGCTTGAAGAACTAGTTGAAATAGGATTTTTATAGAGGGTTACTTTCTTGTTCTATTTAACTTTTTAGTGGATCTTGAGGGATAAAAATAATCATCTTTACAACCCTGATGACGGATAAGGTGTTAACATAGTAGTAAGTATGATTTAGAGTTCAACTAAGGAAATACATGTCATTTTTAGTATAGACATTTTTTTTTTATCTTTTCCTTGGCTCTGTTTTGTTTGGGTGCTTCTTTCTATCAATTCGGTTAAAGTAAACTGTGATGTTAACCAGAATTCTCTTAGTGAATCAGTAGATTTTAGTTACCTTATTAACAATTCAGATAAGAGTTGGATAAAAGGTTGCTCTGAAAAATTAAAAAATGCTAGTGTATATTTTCCAGGTTAAATTTGATATTATTTTAAGGAGTTTAATCTTTGTTTTAAAATGTCGTTTTTATGATGTCCTTTGTGAAACGAATTGTTTAGATGCTTTTTTTTATAGTGCATAGGACGAAAATTAAAGATATTATTCCAAAAAGAAATTTAGTAAAAAAGATTCAAGTGCCTCTGAGTTGAAATTAAAAGACTTACACCACCTTAATTTAAAGGACATCTACTCATATAACTGATGTTATAGTTAAAACTTAAAAATGCTGCTTCAAATTTGGAGGAATGACTTTAGTCTTAAAATGATCTTCATCATTTCATTTGCTTAAATAGGAATTAAGCCAATTAATTTAGTTTTATTTTTTTATTTTTTATTTTTTTCTTTTTTTTTATGTGTAGACACAAAAAATACTATAAAAATATATATTTGTGTATATTTATACATATATATTGATTTACACATGTTTTTCGTTAAATTATCAATTATCTGAATAATCAAATATGCAATAGACGATCTTGTTTATAATAATATTTTTATAAGATGTAAAATAAATATTTTTATATACCGTAATTGATTAACTATTAATCTTTTATGTACGTATAATACAATTAAATTTAAATATAATTAATATCTTTTGTTTGGAAATATGGCACATATAATGGGATGAAAGTAGATTTTTTTTGAATTATTTAGTAAAATGTGATTTTTTATTATTTAATATTTTTTTATATGTTTTTTTTATTTAAAAAATATAAGGTAAGATATCACATTTTATCAAATAATTAAAAAAAATTGAAACAAATTAGATGATCCATTCCCCATATATAACTTTTTGAAAAAGTTTTATGATAAATTCATAGATTTTTTTAGAAAATAAAATATTAAATACGATATGTCTAAAATTAATCTAACTATTTTGTATGTATTAAATACATTATCTTTTATGAACTATTAAATTTTATTAAATAAAAATCAAAAGATGTTACGAAAGAAGAGTACTGATAAACTTTATAAATATAAAATATATTAGTATATACATGTATAAATACATTTTAATACATAATATTTTAAAAATAGCAAGCATAATCTTTTATTTTAAAATAAATATAAAACATATAAATACATACAAAAATATTTTTTTTTATTAAGATTAATTATTATACAGTACTATTTTTAATTACATAATATAAAAAATAAATTATTTTATATTATTTGAAAATAATTAAATTATTNTATATATAATATTATTTTAACAAAAATAATTATTATATAATAATATATTTTTTAATGTCGCTGGATAGTTTTAAAGTAAAAAAGAGAAAAGGCAGAGAGGTCATTTTTTGCACAATTTTATATACCTTGAAACTATAGCATTTGGCTCCTTCAATAATTGGCACCTTCAAAGTCTATAATATGCTCTCCTCCTTTTGCTCTATGTTCTTGTAATAATTGACATTGCAATTAGCACCACGTTATTAGAAAAAAAAAATTTATAATCTTTAATATTGTTAAGTTAAAAAATTAACTAAATTAATTTGATGATGACAAATATTATTTTTAGTAGGTTAAACACTCAATTAATTTTTAATTGTACTTGATAAAGTGTTGCAGGCCAAAGAAAGAATATTACAGTAGCCCAATAAGAAGAAAATCAAACCAGAAATAAAGTGGGCTACAAAGCACTAAAAGCCCAAGGTTGTTAAACAATAGAATCAGTTGGGTTGAATGAAAACATATCTAACCCAAGTTCAAGTTGACTTCACCAAACTTCTCATACAAGATTGATGTCTTCACTCTCTCTTATTGCTCCACTCAGCAACAAAACACAAGAAAGAGAGCTTCATCCTTTTTACTCATTTTATCAAATAAAAAAGAAAGAGAAAGCCTAATCACAAAGGCCTCAAATTTGATGAAGTGAGTTTATATTCATAAACAAGCCAATTAGGTGATTCAAGTTCATTCTTTATCTAACTTAGTGGCTAACCAAGTAACTAAAATTCATTTGCATCTGAACTAATCCCTTCTCCACGAAAGCAACTCTATGTTCTCTTTCTTCGCTTCTCTCACCCATGCATGACAAGATGGCTATGCTAGGGTTCACATCCTAGAAAAAAAGGAGAGTTACTGGTCGCAAGCTTGGTCTTTCGAACAATACACAAAGAAGAAAGACGAAGAAATAAGAAGTTAGGACAAAGTCAGATCTTAGGCAAATCAAAAATATCTTTCTATTTTGGTACCCCAAAGTAACTTGTTGAAGCTTCCTTTTTCCTCGTACTCGTTTTTGGTAAAATAAAGAAAATGGATGTTATGGAGTTCTGCTGTGGATCAACGGTCAAGAAAGGAACTTGGAGTCAAAGAAAAAATAAATGGTTCAGATCTTTGAAGATATTGAAAAAATGATGAAAGAGAAGATGAAAGGTATGAATGTATGAAATCTGAAATTTCTACAACAGTCCCATCTCTCTCTTCTGCGTAGCTATTGCTCTGTTTTTTGTGAGAATGAGAAGTCAACTGTGTGAAGCAAGCCTATGGTGTGAAAAATTGAAATCATATAAATAGAAAAATTACTTCAGTTTGAAGTAAGGAGAAATAACCAGTGTTTGAGGTTTGTTCTGAGAAGTGTTATTTGAAAAAGTTCATCTACTTAGACAGTGCTTCCTAGTCAAAGGAGCATTCTGCCAGAATGAAGAACTGAATCAGAGGCTAGCAAATCTGGTTTATCACATAGTAAAGAGGCTGTTGAAGAAGTCAATCTCCTTCATGTTTTACAGATTGTAATTTCTTTTTAATGTTTATTTTTTTGTAATTTCTTGATTGAAAATGCATAACGAGAGAGTTAAAGTAAAAGCCAAGAGTGAAAAGAGGTTGAGTCATACACTTGAGAGAAAAGTCTAGAGTTATTTTCAGATTTCTTTAGGTAAGTTTGTGTCTTGATCCAGTACCAGTGAGGTACCCCTTTCTTAGTTGTGTAAGCACTAAGAGTGAAGAGTTAGGTATTAACATAGCCAATGTCAAGTTAGGTTAGAACTTTAGTGTGCAAGGATTGTGTCAATCCTGTGGAATTGGTATACGTAATACTTTTAACTATAGTGAAAATTCCTCCATTGTTGTGGAGGAAACTGGACGTAAGTTGCATAGCACAAGGCAACCGAATCAGGATACATAATAGTGTTAGCTATTCTCTTCTTTGCTCTGTCTTATTTTCTGATATTCATGAGACAAAATGAAATTGTCTCATAAATTTTTCGCTGCTTAGTTCAAACAGTTTCAGACAGCAAGTTTGTTTTAAAAGGATTAACTCATTAAGCTAAAAGAAGGTCATAGATTCAACCCCCTTCTCTAAACCTTCTACAACCTTCAAATATTAATATATGTTTTAAAATATTATATATAATATATAAAAATATTAAATTTTTTTTATTTTTCA
>NC_029780.3:3036031-3037291 GCF_000817695.3 Arachis duranensis
GTAATTAAAAATAGTACTGTATAATAATTAATATCTTAATAAATAAAAAATATTTTTGTATGTATTTATATATTTTTATATTTATTTATTTTAAAATAAAAGATTGTACTTATCATTTTTAAAATAGAGGCCAGCATACAAGTTTTTTTGACTTACAAGTCTTATAAGTTGGTACAAGCCCAACAAAACACACGCGTATCACTCTCACATTCAAGAGTAAATACACGAATGTTATTCAACCACTTTCTGTTTCCAAAAGGCGCTACTCACCATGCATTATGAACAACTCTTCTTCTTCCTCCATGAAAACGAGTTTCTTGCCAAATTTGTTCGATCTCTTTCGTGCGTTCTCTCTTCGTCTTTTCATTCGTTGTTTTACCTGCTTTTATCACTGGTATTCTTGCTTCGTTTTTTTTTATTTTCATGGTTTCTGAAATCAAGCTTTGAAATCGTTTTGAAGATAATGGAATTTCAGAAATACACCCAAACGATTACAGAAATACACCCAAACAGTTACAGGAATTCACCAAAACAATTACAGAAATACACCCAAAGGATTACAGAAATATACCCAAAAGGTTATAAAATACACCCAAAGGATTTAAGAAATACACCCAAAATTCGTTGAAGTACACCTTATGCATAATTCATAACTCTTCCTCTTTCTCCTCCTCATGTTCTGCTGTTTATTCTTCTTCATTTTCTTATTTCATATTTTCATAATTCTTTTTGGGAGGAAAAAATCAAACAAAGAAGAAAAAAATATAATGTTGCAAAATCAAAAGAAGAACGAAGAGAAATACGACGATGAAGATGAAACACTTCAAAAAGGATTTCAGAGTTTGATGTAAAAAAATAATAGAAATCGAGAATAACGAATAAAGAGAATAGAGAGAAAAGCACGTAAATGAAGAAGGAGAAAGAGAATGCAAGAAATTCGAAAAAGAAAACAGAATCCTTTCAAAAATTAAAAATCTGTTAGAGGCGCGTTTGAGCGTAATATCAATTAGAGGACTTGTAAGACTTGTATGTACAGATTAATCCTTTAAAATATTCTATGTTAAAATGTATTTATGTATGTATATACTAATATATTCTATATTTATAAAGTCTATTGAGACTCCTCTTTCATAATATTCTTTAATTTTCATTTAATAAAATGATTAAAATCTAATAGTTCATAAAAGATAATGCATCTAAGGCACACAAAATAATTGAGTTGATTTTAGACATATCCTATTAAACAAGTCTAAAAAAATT
>NC_029780.3:3037415-3049980 GCF_000817695.3 Arachis duranensis
ATAATTATATATATTTAAATTGTTTATATTTTTATTTTATTTATCTCATTTACACTAACAATAAAATAAATATACATATTTTTTGGTGATTTAAAATAAATATACATATTATTTAATTATAACGTAAATAAAATATATATTTCGTTTATAGTTATAAGATCATGCTAGTTGACAATTAAAATAGATATAATTTATTTTAATTTGAATTATATCAATTTAATTTAATTCTTTAATATATCTAATTTAATTCAAACAGTTATAATTTACATGTTAAATTCTGTATATGATAATTTATTAGATAATGATAAATTTTATATAGAGCTTAAATTTATGACAAATTAATTCTTAGTATATCATATTAAAAATATTGTGAAAAACAAAAAAAAGTTATAATGTGTATAATTATATTATATCAATTTAAATTTATTTTATTATCCAATCTAATCCAAATTATTGTGATTTGATTGGATTATTTTATATCCTTTCAAATTTTATAATTTTTTATTATTAATTCTTTTTTAAAATTAAATTACATTCGATTCAAATCATAATGTTAGAAAGACAAAATGTAATCAAATTAAAAAATAAATTAAAATCATATAATACCTTTTATAATCATATTAATCAAATCTATATAATCAAAATTAAACAAAGAAACACCATAAACCCTTCGTCTTGAGGTTATCTTCTCCGAAACCATCAACCACGAAGATGGATAGGATCAGTTTGTTACCGGACTCTATCCTCTGCGACATTCTCTCTTACCTCCCAACAAAAGAAGCTGTGACCACTAGCATCCTCTCTCGCAGGTGGCGTCATGTTTGGAAGGATCTCCAAGTCCTTGACATAGATGATACACCCTTTTACTCCTTTCTGAAATGGGAAGATCGATTTCGTTCGTATGTGAATGCTATTCTAACTCAGCGCAACGTAGATTACCCCATTGAAAGATTCCGCTTCACTTGCTATCAAATTTCACAGAGTCTCTTATTAACATGGCTTAATGCCGTCATTTGTCCCCATCTTCAAGAACTGCATCTCGACATTAATCTAATGTTTGGAATTAACTTGCCTGAAGCCATACTCACTTGTCCATCACTAAAATCCCTTACTTTAAAACGTGAGTCTTCTTTGTATTGTTATCCAAAGTTTCCAAATGTTTATCTGCCATCCCTCAAGAACCTAGAGTTGGATGCCCTCTCTGTGGACCCCAGCAAGCTTTTATCCGGCTGCCCTGTTCTTGAAAATCTTAAGCTTTTTCTACAAAGCCACGATTTTTTTCCTGTTTATGTACCCACAATCCATATGCCTTGCGCATTGAAAAGTTTAATTTTTGATGATAACACTACCGTGCATAATGACATTAGCCATCGTGTGATAGATACGCCATTTCTTGAATACCTAGATATGAAAATAATCGTCACATCTAAGCTACAGGTTTCGTTTAGCAATTTTCCTAACATGGTAGAGGCACATCTTGATATTCTTCATGATGGTGTTAAGCATGTTTGGTTGGGTGCCCGACCTTCTCCATGCACTCCGCAAAACAAAATTTTTGGCATTGAGAGGTCACACAACACAGGTAACATGCTTATTTAGTGTAACTATAACCCTAACTATGAATTGGAAATTATAATTAATATATGAGTAGTACTAAGGAGCCAATGGCCTAAACTCGTACAATGTATACAATGGGCTAAATCTTTGGTCTATGAATAAAATGAACATCACTTATACTATCCAGAATAACCATCCAACTTAAAGTTGATTTTGGAGTTCACCAAGAATTAAATCCTTGACCTTTCGGATCTAGAACTCTAATACTATGCATGAACTCATTCATCCCAAAAGAGTAACTTGACAGGACAATGTAACACTAATGGTCATATCTCTAATACTTCCTAAACTTCCATTGTACACATTGTACGCTTAGGCCATTGGCTCCCTATACTTTCTCTTAATATATACTTATATTCTATACAGTGCTTATTTAGTGGTCAAGCTTTTAAGTTTCCAGAATTTCCCGGTTTGCTCAATCTAGAGCTTGATGTTCCAAGTTTCAAAACGAATTTCCTGCTAAACTTCCTTCATAATTGTCATGTGCTTGAATCTCTGGTGATTCATGATGTTTTCGAGGTATGAATACATTTCAATTTAAAACTAGTGTCTCTATTTTTTTTTTGTTGTTTGCCTGAATCTATTGAGAAGTGTTATCTTTTGTTAGCAGGGAGTAGATTTACTCCAGGTGGAGTATTATGGGTCAACATCATCAACTATGGTTCCCAATTGTGTGACATCACATCTCAAGAATTTTGAGTTTAGAGGATATCAAAACTCTTCACATGAGCGTGAATTTATTGCATATCTTTTACAAAGAGGTTTTGTTTTGAAGACAGTGACAATTCATCTTTATTATAATTTGGACCAAGAAATAAAGTATAATATTGTCAGAGAATTATCTGCTATACCAAGAAATTCAGGAACGAAACTTAATATACATGAAAGGGGGCAATGGACCCTATCAAATAAATAAATTTTATTTATAAATCTTCTAATTTTATAATTCGATTCCTCTCTAATTTTATTTTTTGCTTTTTATTTAATTGTATTTTTTTATGTTAGCCCCTTTTAAAAGGGTTCGAACTTCGCCTCTAAACAAGCTCTACAACATGTCAAGTAAATTTTAACGACATAAGTGTATTTTTTAATTGATAACTAATATTTTATGTATATATAATATGATTGAATTTAAATATAATTAGTATTTTTTGTGTAAGAGATATAAAGAGTCTTTGAACAAAATTTGTAATAAATTTATAGGTTTTTTTCGAAAAAATAAAATATTAAACCAGTTTTATAAATTTGTGAAGGATTAAATAAGTGAAAAAAAATCAATTAAGTTATCAGAAAATTAAAACGCTAGTATTATTCATGAAAAATTGTAACAAATGATATCATTCATCTCTTGTTCTTGTAATTATATTTTGCGGACTCATTTAACACATTTTTTAAGTCCTTTGCAAAACTTTAAAAGATTTTATTTTAAATACGTAAATTAATTATATGTTTACAATTATATATTTTTTAAAATTAATTATATTTTGGTATTTTTAATATTTTATCTTGTGCGCACTAATAACAAAATAAACATAAATATAACTTAATTACAATATAAGTAAAATGATTTTTTTAAATAAATAAAAAATTAATATTTTTAAAAATAAGTTATTTCAATTTTAATTTTCAAAATGCGTTGAGTCACCAAAAAAAATTTTCTAAATGCGTTTTCTTCTTTAAGATGAGTTTGCTGGGCAAACTTCTCTAATTGTATAGAGTTCGCCGAACCCAAATTCTTCGATGAGAACAAAACTCAAAATTTTAAATCATTATTATCGTCTCCAATAATACATAGCACTATATCAATACACATTAAGCATGACTCTCTAACATGGATGAGAACAAAACTCAAAATTTTAAATCATTATTATCGTCTCCAATAATACATAGCACTATATCAATACACATTAAGCATGACTCTCTAACATGGCCGACGGCAATGAAAATTATTATTATCGTCTCTAGAAATACGTATATATACAGAAATAAGCCATAGTTAACCAAGATTTTTTATTATAAATTAAAAAAATATTATTTTTAAAAAAATACCACTTATTTCTATGTACTTTTATGTACTCCAGAGACGATGATAATTGCCATTGTGCTTAAGAAGTTGAGTTAGCGAATTATTTTTGAGAAGACGTAGTGAAATTCGCTAGAAATGGAGGTATGAAGAACTTGCCCCAAATTAAAAAAAAATGTATCTTTGAAATTAAAGTTCAAATAATTTGTTTTTGAAAATAATTTTTTTTATTTATTTCAAAAAAAATCTAAAATAAAATATATATCTCATTTACAAGATCACAATAATTAAAATGGATATAATTTATTTTAATTTAAATTTTATCAATTTAATTTTATTTTTTAATATAATCGAATTTGAATATTTGATTCAAATAGTTATAATTTACATAATTACATTGTATCCATTTGAATTTATTTTTTAGTTCAATCTAATTCAAATTATTGTGCTAATGAGTTATAACTCAAATATTATAGTTTTTTCATACTCAATTAAAAAGTTACGGATTCAAGTCTCTCATCTTTGGTAAAAAAAAATCAAATTATTATGATTTGATTGGATTATTTCATATCCATTCTAAATTTATAATTTTTTATTATCATTTTTTTAAAAATTGAATTACATCCTATCCAAATTTAATTTTAAAAATTTTATAATTTAAATGATATCTATACAAATTTTAAATTAAAAATTTTATAATTTAAAAATTCTAAATAAATTTTGTCAACGCCAAATAAATCAAGTCAAAATAAATTCAAATCATATAATACCTTTTATAATAATTTTAATCAAACCTATATAATCAAAATCAAATAAACACTATTCTTTATTAGTGGAAAGTGAAAACCCTTGGTTCTCGTTTGAAACCTAAATCCTAGACCTGAGTCTGATCCTCTCCGGTGATAGAAAAAAACGAAACCATCAACCATGAAAATGGATAGGATCAGTTTTTTACCCAATTCTATCCTTTGCAACATTCTCTCATACCTCCCAACAGAAGAAGCTGTATCCACCAGCATCCTCTCTAGCAGGTGGCGCCAAGTTTGTAAGGAACTCCAAGTCTTTGACATAGATGATACACCCTTTCGGTCCGGTCTGGAATGGGAAGCTCGATTTGTTTCATATGTGAATGCTATTCTAACTCAGCGCAATGCAGATTACCCTATCCAAAAGTTCCGCCTCACTTGCAATAAAGTTTCAAAGAGTCTCCTCTTAACATGGCTTAATGCCGTCATTGGGCCCCATCTTCAAGAACTCTATCTCAACATTGATCTACCAATCAAGCTGCCTGAAGCCATACTCACTTGTCCATCACTCAAGTCCCTTATTTTGAAACGTGATAGTTTTTTGGATTCTTATCCAAAGTTTTCAAATGTTTATTTGCCATCCCTCAAGAATCTAGAGTTGGATATAGTCTATATGGACCCCAGCAAGCTTTTATCCGGCTGCCCTGTTCTTGAAAATTTTAAGCTCATTTTACAGGTCCACGATAATTCTTGTGTTGCTCTCATACCTACAATGCAGCAGATGCCTCGCACATTGAAAAGTTTAATCATTGAAGATAACACATTTTTTAATGGGGTTAGCCATCGTTTGATTTTGATAGACACGCCATCTCTTGAATACCTTCATATAAAAGTAATGACCCTCTTGAACTCTAAGCTAGAGTTTTCTTTTAGCAATTTCATTAACATAGTGGAGGCACATCTTGATCTTCTTCATGACTGTATTTACCATGTCGGTTGGGTGCCCCACCTTCTCCATGCACTGCGCGAAACAAAATTGTTGGCATTGAAAGGTTACTCAACACTGGTAACATGCTTGATGTAACTCAATTATTTGAATTTATAAATTATAACTATAATTATGAATTATGAACTATAATTATTATGTACTTATCTTCTATGCAGTGCTTATTTAGTGCCCCAGCTTTCGAGTTTCCAGAATTTCACCGTTTGCTCAATCTAGAGCTTGATGTTCCATGTTTCAGCATAAACTTCCTGCTAAACTTCCTTCATAGTTCTCATGTACTTGAAGCTCTTGTGATTAATGATATTTCAAAGGTATGAGTACATTTTAATTTAAAACTAGTGTCTCTATTTCTTTTTGTTGTTTGCCTGAGTCTATTGAGAAGTGTTATTTCTTGTTATCAGGAAAAATATTTTCATCTGGTGGAGTATGATGGGCCAGCACCACCAACCATGGTTCCTAATTGTGTGACTTCACATCTCAAGAGTTTTGAATTTAGAGGATACGAAGATTCTGTAGATAAGCGTGAATTTATTGCATATCTTTTACAAAGAGGACTTGCTTTGGAGATAGTTACAATTCATCTAAATTATGTTTTCAACCAAGAGACAAAGTATGATATTGTTAGGGAATTATCTGCTATACCAAGGGGCTCTACAACATGTCAGCTAAATTTCATTGACCAAAATGCTGTTGAACATGGTATGAACTCTCACTAACTCTATTCTCTGTTTTGATCAAAGGTGTTTTCATGTTACAGCCTTAAAAAGTTTTAAAAATTATTCAAGTTGAATAACTGTTGGGACAATTTTAGGCCAGTCTGCTAATTAAATTATTAAAATATTTGTTGATGCTTATGAATAAATTTGTTTGATGCCCTGGAAACATGCCCTTGAACATAGTAGGAAATTTATATATGCCGTTTAATGCTTTGAGTTGCATACATCAATTTGTGATGCAGGTTGATGGCAAGTTGGCTCTACACCCTGGTCAACTGCAAAACAATTTTTGATGCATCATGACTAGGATATGAACCATGTTTTTATTTTTACTTTTCTGTGAATCTTTTATTTGCTTAATACATTTTTCCAATAACATGTTTTTTTGATGCCCTTGTTCTGCTAAAAGAGGCAGAGGTAATTTTTCGTTTAGTTTGTTATTTTGGTATCCAAACACATATGGCGAAGATTTTTATCATTGTTATATTTGGAGGATTGTAATCAGCATGATTATTTGTGACTTTAGAATTGTTTAAGTTGCTTAACACTGAATCAATGTTAGGCCAGTGTCCCATATTAATTCTTAATTTTTTTTGTTGATGTCTATGAATACTTCTTACAAAAAAATATGTAATCTGGTTTGATGCCCTGTTTTTCTTTTTTTCTTTTTTTCTGCATGACTTGTAACTAATTGTGCACATATAGACTGAAGAGTGAGTTAGTTAATTGAGTTAGATTTAGACTAGTTGTATTTATCTCTAGCTAGTAGGTCCACTTAGATAGAGTATATATACATAAAACGTGTAATGTGTAAGATTGCTGACCAACCTCCTCTGTAATTTTTCTCTCTAACACTAATGAGAATCAGAATACAGAACTTCCTCTCTTCCATATTCCACTCTTGAGTCACACACGGTTAAAGTACTCGAGCTAATCAAGGTCACCTGGTCTTAATGTTTCTGATTGTTCCTAAGGATGCTTGTCCTAGCTTGAACAACTAGCTGAAGTAGGATTTTTATTGGAGAGATACATTCTTGTTCTATTTAATTTTTTGGTGGATTTTGAGGGATAGAAATGATATCTACAATTCTGATGGTGGATGAGGTGCTAACAAAGTAGTAAGTATGATCCGGAGTTCAGCTTGAGAAATACTTGTCATCTTTAATATGCACATTTTTTATCTCTTTTTTTGCTCTGTTATGTTCGGGTGTCTCCTTCTATAAATTTGGTTAAAGTGAATTGTGAAATTAGGCAGAATTTTCTTAGTGGGTCAATAGGTTTTGGTTGTCTTATTCGCAATTCAGATGCATGTTGGCCGGTTGTGTAAAAAGTTGCTCTGAAATATTATCCAGGTCGAACTTCATGTTATTTCAAGGAGTTTAATCATTGTTTGGAAGTGTCGTTTTGTTTGGATGCCTTTTTTATGGTGCATAGGAAGAAGATTGAGGATATTATTTTGAAAAGAGATTTAGTGAAACAGATTCTAGAGACTCTGAGTTAGAACTGGAAGACTTGCATCACCTTGATTCAAAGGATATCTAATCACCTAACTGATCTTATGGATAAAAATGCTGCTTCAAATTTGGAGGAATATGTGGAATGAATTTAGCCTTGAAATGAGCTCCATCATTTCATTTGCTTAGATAGTAACTAAGCCAATTAATTTGGCTTTGTTTTCTCATTTTTTCTGTTTTCTTTTTCCTTTTTTGGCGAAAAATTGATGGATATGGTTGTCCTGTAGAACCCTCTCTTTGAAAAGTCTTCAGTTTTAGCCAACACTGCAATGAAGATGAATTTCATGCATGAAAAAACAATAAACAAAAACAAGCATATAGAAGATGGAACCTCTAAAGTGCGGTCCCTGGATTTGGATCCTCTAAAGTTTGAATTTCACTTTAGAGAGTAAAGTGTGATCTTCTACCCTTGAATAGTTTCTCTTTCATATTTATTATTGGTCCCACCTATGAAATCAATGGTGAGAGATCACACTTTACTCTCTAAAGTGAAATTCAAACTTTAGAGGATCCAAATCCGTAGTTCAATGCAGGTATAACATGATTTGATGATGACATAGAAGCTCTTTTGGAATCAATTGGGCTTGACATAGGTATTGTCCTCTCTAAATTTGGCAACCTGACATCTTATCATTTGCTCCACATGGGGTTGAACAAACATGTGGCTACTATCCAAAATATGTATGATGGACTTGCAGAAAGTGAAGCATTCATATTGATGATATATTGAGTCATAGGTGTGTCACTGTACAAGTCAAATAGTCAATAATGTTAATTTTTCAGCAGAAAACAGAACATAGACATGAAAGAAAATCAATTTAAAGCCAATAACAAAAGCACAAAATCTCCAAAGGTATATGTTCCTCAACAAAATGAAGCTTCATTTCTCCTTTACCATAAACTTGCTCTGTTTTCAATCTAAGATATGCAATAGAAAACAATAACAATAATAAAGCATTTTATCTAGCATGACATTCTCCATGGCTTGTAGAGAGCAAGAGGCAAAATCATAGTTCCAATTTCAATAAGATCCCAATTCATTGTATGTATCAATGGAACAATTTGCATTAGCATGGGAAATTTCAGTACAACAAGTACAATAAAAAATGATTCATGTAGTATTTCCGATCATGCACAAACACAATAATCAGATGGCAAAAAGAAAGATTAATACAAGTAATAATTTCAAAAGGTTTAATTACTCTATTAGTTCCTATAGTTTTGTGGGTTCCTGTACTAATTTTTTTTTTTCAATTAGGTTCTTCTTAGCAGTAATTGGCTTAATTTAATAGGGACCAAACTAAAAAAAATTGGTACAGGAACCCAAATAAAAGAAAAAAAAAGTATAGGGACCCAATTAAAAAAAATATTAGTTCAAGGACTCAATTAAATAGAAAAAAGTATAGGACCTAATTAAAAATATCGTGAAACTATAGAGACTAACAGAATAATTAAACCATTTCAAAATGTTTATTTTATCTCTATAACATAAAAGGATATTTTACATCTCACAATATTATATTATTATTATTATTCTTGTGCACAACATTTTTCCTTTCTAAAGCAACACAATCTATAATATTACTACTCAAATGAAACATAAATTGCATTTCCATTTGTCCTGATCAACTTCTTCAATCTTAGGACCAGCACCATTGTTGCCACCAGATGAAGCATTTCCATAAGAGGCATAAAATTAACCATTGATACATAAATACATTTATTTATTATTTTTTTATAATATAAATAAAATATTTTTTATAAAACTAAAGAAAATGATAAATAAATGTATTGATACACCAATAGTTGATTTTGTGCCTTTAGAGCTTGTACTTATTTTTCAGATTATCGATTTTGTTTTTGAATTGTTGTTATGTAGGACATTTTGTTAATTATTTAATTTTGACCTCACTGTGGGACTAAATTGATGCTAAATGAAACTTTTTTAAATTCAAATAGAACTAAATAAAATTTTATATTTATAATTATATATATATATATATTAAAATTATTTATATTTTATTTTATTTATCTCGTTTGCACCGACAATAAAATAAATATAGGAAAAACAACCATTTGTACCCATGAATTTTACGAACGCTGATAAAAGTACCCATTAAAGAAGAAAACTAACGTGGTATCCATCAAAGATAGATTCCGTACGACAAAAGTAGCCAAATCTTAAATTTATGTTGACTTTTTAATAAAATTCCAGAATTACCCACCATTATCTTCAACCCTTCATCTCTTCTTTCCCAAATCTTGCACATCCATTGCCTAAAAACCCTAATTTCAATACCTAAAAATCCCAAATTATTATTTTCTTAACCCTAATCTTAATACTCCTTTCAACAAATTTCAACCCTCTCTTTATTCAGCAATTTAACCTTTCTTCTTCTATGGCTTCAATGAACTTGCTGGGTTTCTCTCTCTCCCCTCAAGAACAACATACTACTACTACTCATCATCATCAAACTTGTTTTGGGCTATTCAATCCCACTGTACAAGATGATGTAACTGCTGTTGATGATGGAAACTGCTTCGATCTCACTCCTTCCACTCATGTCGCTACTACTCTCAACCTTCCTCCTTTTCCCATCTATCAATAACCCTTCAATAATCATCATCACCTTTCTACTCAACAAGGTTTATTAATTTCTTTTCTCTTTTAATTTCTCTATTATTATTATTATTATTACTCTTTTTTTTAATTTTCCTTTATCATCATAGATTGGAAGGAGAATAACTACATCAACCAAAACCTGCAATTGAAAACTTCATGCAACAACAATCATAATGTCGACAACAACCACCACCACCATCACCAACAACCCAAGCTCGAAAACTTCTTCGATGGACACTCCTTCGCCGATCATCATCATGATTACGATGCCAAACTCATCGGGAGACTACCTCTTCCAAAACTGCTCTCAGCCGGAAGTTACAGCAGGAGGAGGAGAAGGCTCTGCCGGCGGTAGTGGTAGAAGCACAAACTCAATACACCATCAACACGTGTTGGTGAAGGAGGTGGTAAAATTGAAAAAAATAAAGAGAGGGTTGAAATTTGTTGAAAGGAGTATTGAGATTAGGGTTAGAAAAATGATAATTTGAAGTTTTTAGATATTGAGATTAGGGTTTTTAGGCAATGGAGATATTTGAGATTTGGGAAAGAAGAGAGGAGGGGTTGAAGATAATGGTGGGGTAATTCTGGAATTTTATTAAAAAGTCAACATAAATTTAGGATTTGGCTATTTTTGTCGTACGGAATCCATTTTTGATGGATACAACGTTAGTTTCCTTTTTTAATGAGTACTTTTGTCAGCATTCATAAAGTTCATGAGTACAAATGGTTGTTTTTTTATAAATATACGTATAACTTGATTTTTTTTCTCCAAAGTCAGAAATTTTATTCAATTTAACGTGAAAAGAGAAAAGATGTACAAATGTGACAATAGTAATTCAGAAGAGAAAGGGTAATCCCAAAACTCAAACAGTGAGAAACAAAATATTATACCAACTATGTAAGAAAGAAATCCCTAATTCAGGAATTGGGGAAATGGTGAAGACACAGCTGAGGAAAGAGACCGTAAGACCATCTCCAGTAGGGAGCTCATCTCAGTTTCTGTTTATGGTCTACCTGTCATAAAAAGTAACTCCACATCAGCTTTTGCGTCATAAACAGTAAATAGGAATAAGATATTAATATTAAATAAATTTATACATAACAACAATACACAATATATAATTCGGGATTACACAAATTTGTAAAATTACTTAATACAAAAAAAACATAATTAAATTCTACAGTTGACGACAAGCATTGTGAAATTGCCATATGTGTTCAATCAAGTCCTCTTTCAATTGTCTATGCTGCTGCCTATTTCGAAGTTGGGCATTTCTTTGGAGAAATTGATGGTATGGTGCAAAATCTTCTTCTCCCAGCTGAGGTTATGATAATCCATTTTCAACATCATCATACTCTAAGCCTTGAGCAAAATTTCTTGCATAAGTGTCTCTTTCATCCTCAACAATCATATTATGCAATATAATACAAGCTCTCATTATGTTGGCAAGCTTCTTCTTTTTCCAAAAACGTGCTGGACCACGTATAATTGTAAAGCGTGCTTGTAACACTCCGAATGCTCATTCCACATCTTTTCTTTACCCTTCTTGGTATTGTGCAAATAACTTGCGTTTCTCCCCTTGTGGCTTTGAGATTGATTTGACAAATGTGGCCCATTCAGGATAAATACCATCTGCTAAGTAGTATCCCATTGTATAATTATTACCAATAATAGTATAATTAACCTCCGGAGCACGATCATTTAGAATGTCATCAAATACTGGAGAACGATCTAACACGTTGATATCGTTGTTTGAACTGGATAAATACCATCTGCTAAGTAGTATCCCATTGTATAATTATTACCATTAATAGTATAATTTACCTCCAGAGCACGGTCATTTAGAATATCATCGAACACTGGAGAACGGTGTAACACGTTGATATCGTTATTTGAACCAGAAACTCCAAAGAACGCATGTCATATCCAAAGGTCTGAAGATGCTACAACCTCAAGTACTATGGTTGCAACCCCATGATAACCACTCATGTACATACCTTTCTACGCCTTTGGACAATTTTTTCATTGCCAATGTATGTAGTCAATGCTACCCAACATGCCAGGGAAGCCACGACCCTCCGCCATTTGTAGCAGGCGGTGTACGTCATTTGGATTGGGTTTTCACAAGTATTCATCCTGGAACACAGAAATGACACCTTCAACAAATTTTTCCAAGCATTCAATTGTAGTGCTCTCGCCTATGCGCACATAATCATCAATAGCATCAACTCCTACGCCATATGCTAACATGCGTATCGCAGCGGTACATTTCTAGAGTGATGACAAGTCTTTTCTTCCAGTTGCATCAACCCTCTGTTG
>NC_029780.3:3051510-3061119 GCF_000817695.3 Arachis duranensis
GAGGGTTGGCAAAATCTGAATATTGCGAATTTGGACTAGATTGTATAGGAGTCTGAGAGGATGGGTTAGAAGAGCCACCAACACCAGATGAGTTATGTCTTGATGCACTGAATTGAGTTGGAAACGGCAAGGAAGTTGGAGTAACATTTCCGATAGAAGGGTTAAATATGGATGAAAATGGAAAATGAGGTGTTTGTGAATTTTGATTTTGCGGTTGGAATATAGGAAACTAATTATTATAAGGAGCCTGAAAATTGAAATTAGAAAGATTTTGTGGATTTGGATTTTGAAATGTATTTGGTAGTGTGATGTTTTGATTTGGAACTTGAGTGTTTGAGGTTTGAGATTGTTGGGTATTTGGAATTTGAGGAAAGTTTTGTAAGTAATTGAAGAAAGAGTTGAGTTGGTTTGGATCCATTTTTTCGAACAAAAAATAATAGTAGCAGAATTTTGATTTTGTAAACTTGGAAGAAGATGAAGAAGAGTAGTAGAGAGTGTGAGAATACAAGTGTATCTAAGTGGTATATATAAAGTAAAAAAATATTAATTTATTAATAATAACAGTAATATAGTAACGACTAGTTTTCAACAGCTAATTTTACAACGGCTAGTTTTGCAACGGCTAATTTAATGTAATAATATAAATTATTAATTAAATAAAAATTTAATTATTTAATTAATTAATTATTATAATTATTAATAAATTAAATACTGTTCTTGTGAGAGTAACCTGGATATAGCTCGGTCTCCGAAAGTCAACGCCGAGTTATTCCTTCAGCGCCGATCTATGAGCTTGAGAAATTCGAGCGTTCTATCTAGGAAGGCGTCACTGCATGGAGAGTATGAACAAGGGGGGATGTACCTGCAAAAGGCACTCTGATGCTTAAGTCAGTATTGAGAATTCAGTGTGTCTGTTAAGGATAAAACATCATACCTTTATAGGTGAGAAGTTATTAGGTTTAATAAGTAATAAATACATGGTCAGACAATTTTATTCCAGGATGTAGTTTGTTGAGTTTGTTTGTAACGCATAACGACTGAGTTATAACGCCAAATGCCAATTTATTACTCATATTGCCGAGTTATAGCTATTAATTTGTAACAGCCGTATCATAGCTCCTATGTTTAGCTTGAGGATTTTTAATGGAGCAGGTTGAGCTTTTAGATGAGCTATAACTCGGCGAGTGGGGTAGTTTTGGAGCCCCCAGTTCAACTTGCTTTATTAAAAATAATATTAAATAATTACTGTAAAAAAGGAATGTGGTTTTAAATGATGGCATTAAAAGGTTTGTCATTTCCAATGTCACTTAGACCGGTGAGTTGATGGATGGAGTGGATGTGGGGAACCTAACTAGTGGGGGTTACTTGTGGTTAATTTTATTGGAATGTAAATAGTTTCTTCCCCTATACCATTATTTCATTTTGGTTAAAAATTGCTTGTGAAGGTTGCTGAAAAAGGAATGAGTAAAAGAGGTATGTTCTAGCTTTCTCCCCCTGTATTTTGCTATATTAATTAAATATATGTTGAAAAAGAGTTAATATTAATAAATATTATATAATTATCAATAACAAAAATATGGTATGATTAATAAAAATATTTTTGTTTATTTTTTTAATTTAAAGAATATTTAACAACATTTAATATTTTTAATAATTATGTAAAATTAAAAAATAATTAATTTAAGTGAGTAAATATAAAATAAAAAATTAATTAAATTAAATATAAAATTAATCATTAGAATAAAAAGATAAAAGTGTAAGGAGATTTTAAATTTTACATGAGTAAAAGAGTTAATAAGATAAAGTTATTAATTAGAATATGTTTAAGAAGTTATAATATATTTATAAAAAGGCATTGATAATTCAAAAAAACATGTTGGTTTGGTGGTTAACAGCTCTTTTTGTTCTCCAGGAGTGCCAGGTGACACCGTGCTAAAATTTTTAAAATGCACGTGCTGACGTCATCTTGCGAGCTGACCGATTCGGTTCGGTTTGCGATTTAGTCTGATTTTCATCGAATTTTCCGAGTCTAGCCAGTTCGCTTGCTTGTACGGTTTGACTCTTAAACCAAACTAAATGAGAGTCTAATTCATTGGTTTTCCGGTCGAACCGACCGATCCGGTCCGAATTTGATAACTATGATCGGCAATACTTGCCTTTTAGAACTTATGCAAATAGTGAATTTGGTTGAGTTGTAAGTCTCCAGCATTGTTTTCTTAGTTTATGAAATACTATGAAAAAAAAACATAATTTGCATAATTGCATTATGTCAATTTGAATTCGTTTTCAGTTTAATCTAATTCAAATTTTATAATTTCTTATTATTAACTTTTCTAGAATTGAATTACATCCAATCCAAATTTTAACTTTTAAAAATTCTAAATCATTGATTGGTTTTTCAATCTAAATAAATCGAGTCAAAATAAAAGATAACAAGTTAAACTAAATCAAATCAAAAAATAAATTCAAATCATATGATACCTTTTATAATAATCAAATCTATATAATAAAAAAATCAAAGAAACAAACACCCTTGGTTCTCATTTAAATCCTAAACCCTAGAGTTGAGTCTAACCCTCTCCGGAGACAAACTTGAGAAAGTGAAACCATCAACCATGAAGATGGATAGGATCAGTTTGTTACCGGACTCTATCCTTTGCGACATTCTCTCTTACCTCCCAACAAAAGAAGCTGTATCCACCAGCATCCTCTCTCGGAGGTGGCGTCATGTTTGGAAGGATCTCCAAGTCCTTGACATAGATGATATACCCTTTCGGTACACTCTGGAATGGGAAGCTCGATTTGTTTCATATGTGAATGCTATTCTAGCTCAGCGCAATCCAGATTACCCCATCGAAAAGTTCCGCCTCACTTGTAAAGAAGATTCAGAAGATAGCCTACCCATCTTAACATGGCTTGATGCCATTATTAGGCCCCACCTCCAAGAATTGTATCTCTGCCTTGATCTAGTGGTTGGAATTGCCTTGCCTGAAGCCATACTCACTTTTCCATCACTCAAGTCCCTTGTTTTGAAACATGGTGATTATTTCGATTATTATCCAGAGTTTCCAAATGTTTATCTGCCATCCCTCAAGAACCTAGAGTTAGATACCCTCTGTGTGGACCCTAGCAAGCTTTTATCCGGCTGCCCTGTTCTTGAAAATCTTATGCTCATTGTACCGGACAGAGTCTATATTAGTTATGTTTATATACCTACAATCCAGATGCCTCGCACATTGAAAAGTTTAATCTTTGAAGATAAAAGCACCGTGGATAATGACATTAACCATCGTGTGATAGATACGCCATCTCTTGAATACCTCTATATGAAAATAATCGCGAAATCTAAGCTACAGGTATCGTTTAGCAATTTCCCTAACATGGTGGAGGCGCATCTTCATATTCATCATGAACGTGCTGTGCATGTCCCTTGGGTTCCTGAGCTTCTCCTAGCACTCCGCCAAACAAAATTGTTGGCATTGAAACATCTCACAACACGGGTAACATGCTTATGATAGGATTTGTTCGAGCGAAATTTTATGTAATTTTTTTATAAAATTTTATAAAAAATTAAAGTAATTGTATGTTTAGATATTTAGGTAAAAGGTTTAGTTCTTGAAAGATGGAGCATTCTTTAAATTCGTCCATAAATTTTTTTTTAAACAAATTGGTTCTTCAAAAAAATAATTTTTTCTTCATCATTATGTATGCTATCTGTTAATGGCGTGAAAGGTCAAAGATGATTAATTTATAATATTTAAAGAACCAATTTGATTTATAAAATTTTTTAGGGATAAATTTAGAGAATTTTCAATTTTTTAAGGATTAATTTGACTATTAATCTTTCTTTTATCTAATAATTATATTTATATACAATAATATAAAAATATTTTTCTAACAATTTAATAATACCCAAACAAACTCATAATCCCATGATTCCTCAAGCTAATTTGAATTTATAACTATATTATGAATTATGAAATATAATTAATGTGTACTCATCTTCTATGCAGTGCTTCTTTAGTGGTGTAACTTTGGGGATTCCGGAATTTCCCCGTTTGCTGAATCTAGAGCTTGATGTTCCATGTATGAACACAGACTTCCTACTAAACTTCCTTCATAATTGTCATGTACTTCAAGATCTCGCGGTTCATGTTTGGAAGGTATCAATACATTTCAGTTAAAGACTAATGTCTCTATTTCTTTTTCTGTTGTTGTTTTCCGAGTCAATTGAGAAGTGTTATTATTTCATTTTTTGGGTCAGAGTAATATTTTTCGTCAGTATTATGGGCCAGCACCACCAACCATGGTTCCCAATTGTGTGACGTCACATCTCAAGAGTTTTGAATTTAGAGGATATGAAGACTCCGCAGATGAGCGTGAATTTATTGCATATCTTTTACAAAGAGGACTTGCTTTGAAGACGGTCACAATTCATCTTACATATGTTTTTGACCAAGATACAAGATACGATATTGTCAGGGAATTATCTGCTATACCAAGGCCAAGGGGCTCTACAACATGTCAACTAAATTTCATTGACCTAAATCCGGTTAAACATAGTATGAACTCTCACTATCTCTATTCTCTGTTGTTCATTGATCAAAGGTGTTGAGAAAACAATATCATGTTAGAACCTTAAAAGTTTTAAAAATTATTCAAGTTGCCAGTGTTCCTCCTAAATTATTAAAAGATTTGTTGATGCTTATGAATGATTATGCACTTGAACATAATATCGGTGATTTGGATTTGCTAACTTTGATATTGGTAAGTATTTTGATTTCTTGAATTTCATCCTTGAAAAGTCTAGGTTTTTTTGTCTCTGATCCTTAGAAATTTATATATGCTGTTTATTGTTTAATGCTTTGAGTTGCACATATCCATTTGTGATGCATGTTGATGATACAATATTGTATCTAAGAGTTAGAGAGAATTAGGTAAAAATCAGAGTGAACAAAATAGAAATTTCTAAAATTAAGGCCAAAGAAAAAAAAATAGTTTTTAATTACATTATGTCTACTTACAGGATTATATTATACTCTTATTTATAGTATACTTCTTTAATTGGACTATAGATCTAATACTAATCCTATCGTTGTCCTTTTCTTCAAAACAACCTTGTCCCTTAAGATTGTGGAAAAATTATACAGCCTAATTAAAATTGTAAATACCAATTACAATTAATATAGAACCAATTAATCCTAAAATAATATTTTCTATCTTATTTCTGCCGGAAGAACTATCAAAGGCGCACACCGCTCTCTCCTGACTGAACTAGTTTTGGTGAATGAGTAGGGTCAGATAGTTTTCCTCCTTCCCCTTTCTCCCTCACTGCTAGTTCATCAACATTGGCACTGTTAATTGCGATCACGGTGTAGATAATTCCATATATGTTTCTAAACCTTTTACTTGTTGAATTGCTGGTGTTGTCATAACATGAATTGTGATTGATGTTGGAACTGGACCCTGAAATGTTGATTGAATTTCTGGATCTGAGATTTGAATTTCCACTTGTGCTGTAGTTTTCGGTAACACTGGATCTGGATTTTGAAATTGTGATTGATCTGTAAGTTTTATTCAATCTTCTTGTTATTGGACTTGTAAATTGAAATCTGATGATTCTTCTCCTGTTGTGATAGCTTGCAGATCTTGTGAAGAATTTGATACTTATGCAAGAGGTGTTCGATAGGATTGAGCGAGAATCTGGCTGATATTTATGCAGAAAAACAATATCAAATACCATTCTGTCTGCATTTGGATTGTGCTTCTTCCAAAATTGGAACCGGCGGCCGGCGAGTGTCTTTCCCGTGAAACTTTTCTCAACTTCCAAAAATCTTTGCGCTTCTGCAATTCCTTGATCCTTCCAAAATTGTTAAGTGAGATATGCCAATGATAACCATCTCCAGTACCATCAAACTTAGGAGATTTAGTCAATGAAAACACCGTTTGATATGATATTATATCAAAAAATAAAGAGAATTAAATAAAGATGAGAAAAAATAGAATAGAAATCTCTATATTACTTCTAATAGTTGATAGCAAGTTAACAACTCTACAATCAGATCAACTGCAAAACGATTTTGGATGCATGATTAGGATATGAATCATGTTTTTATTTTTTACTTTTCTGCGAGTCTTTTTTCGCTTAATTTATTGAGCAATTCATAATTATTTGTTCTTATACTATGTTTTTGAGAATTGTTAAGATCATTTATTTTCTCCAAAGAAATGCTTTCTGGATGCCCTTGTTTGCAAAAAGAGGTAGTGGAAATTTTTTTTGTTTGGTTAGTTGTTTTGGTATTGGTTTGCTTGGTCATATTAATTAAAAGAAATCTTTTATTTTCTACTCTAACTGGTTTTTAGAAGCACAACTAAATTCAAAGATTAACAAAATTTTTCTTTTCCCAGAAAATATCTTATTCATATTATAAACCAGATACTAAATTAGTTGTTACAGATTATGTATATTTATATATGTTTTATTAACTGTGTTACGTATCCACAAAAAAATAAGCTACGTTAAAAATGAGTTAATAAATAATATATATTTACATACAAATGTATAGTGATTGATCTTTTATGTATACATAATATTTTTAATATTGTATATATTTATATGCTTTTAAAATAGAATAATTGTTTGTTGGTAGCAATAATAAAGTTTATGATTAAATTGATATATTTATATTAAAATTTTCTCTCTTCAAATATTTATATTTGAACAACATGGATAATTGAATTTGGAGATATTTACTCATTATTCGTGAGTAAAATTTCAAAGTTCTCTTAGCTAAAACCGATTTGGACCAATACAATTCAATATGAAAGAAACTTTTTTGTTGGGTGATAATGATATAAATAAGAAAAAAAGAACATTATAATTAAGGGTGTTTGCAATATAATTTGGATCATTTTGAGTCCAAATTTATAAGATTAGAACATTAATTTTGCTTGTGATGCATTTTGAATTGAAATATTGGATGATTTTTGTTATACATTCCAATCTAATTCGATTTATTTCAAGTGGTTTGGATTGGATTAAATTTACAGTTTTATAAATTAAAAAAGATTAAATACACATAACAATTAATCTTAATATCAAATCTTAAATAACTAACAATGACACAACAAATTTTAATAATATCTTAAAGAGAAATGTTACAGAGTTATTATAATTTATTATTTTTTACTATCACTTTTAGCTATTAATTCAATTTTTTTAGTTTAGTAATATAATAATATATTTTAATCCATATTTTTAAATATTGACAATTAACTTATTATTAAAAATAATAAACTCTTTTAGCATTTTTCTATCTTAAAAAATTAATAATAGTATAATAATATAAATAAAATTCTAGTTTGTTTGAAATAAAAATAATTGTTTTTTAAAATTCATAAAAAAATAATATATGAATAAGACAAATGTATAGCAAATTAAACATGTTATGATTAAAATTTAAAATATAATAATAAATTAATAATATTATATTACGTTGTCTGTTTTGAATAATTTTAAAAAGTAGATCTGAAATTTGATATGAACAACGTAATTTGCTAAAAATAAAATTCATCTTAAAAATTAATGTCTCTATTTGTTTTATAATATACCTCTCTAATTAGACTATAGCCCATATTAATTCTAATAGTTAACAACAAGTTAAAAACTTTACAATCTGATCAACTGCAAAACAATTTTGGATGCATGACAAGGATATGAATCATGTTTTTATTTTTTACTTTTCTGCGAGTCTTTTTTTGCTTAATTTATTGAGCAATTCATAATTATTTTTTATCTTTTCATTTGTTCTTATACTATGTTTTTGAGAATTGTTGGTCATATTAATTAAAAGAAACTTTTTATTTTCTACTCTAATTGGTTTTTAAAAGCACAATTAAAATAATTCAAAGATTAACAAAAGATTTTTTTTTCTAGCTAATTACTTTGATTCAAAAGACAACTAATCACCCAACTGATTTTATGGCTAAAATTAAAATGCTGCTTTAAATTAGAGGAGTATGTGAAAAGATTTTAGCCTTGAATGAACTTTATCATTTTTTTTGCTCAGATAGGAACCAAACGTCCAAACCAATTAATTTAGCCTTCTTTTCTCTTCTTTTTTTTTTCAATTTTCTTTTTTCCTTTTCTTTTTTGATGCGTAGAGAACAAAAAAGCCACTATATAAAGTGATGAGTTTGGAAAAACTCTTATTTAATTTTGATGATAAACAAACATTATTGAAATATTTAAATACAAAATTATTAATTTAATCCTAATTCATATATGCTTAATTAATAATTTTGTTGTGTAGATTTTGTGCTGGGCCGAAACAAAAGAAAATTAACAAAGCCCAACTGTTGCATTATTGGTTCAGCTTTGTGTTTGTAATTAAAGCTAGTTATAATTGGGCCAGAATAAATTGTTGCAAGCCCAAACAAATGCTTTCCATGCTTGATCCGAAAACAATTTTATCAGGAAAGCAAATGTTAACCAAATGGGCCAGCTTTGATCTTAATGTCACAAGGCCCAAATTAAATTTTGATGAATGTTTCCATACTTTGACCGAACCCAAGAAGCAAAGAAAAATGGTTCAATGCTTCCAACGGATTCCATTCCTCACTTTGGATGGAATTCAAATTTAATTTAATACATTGGAAACATAAGCAAGTGAGAGAAGATTGATTTGACTAAAGGCATCATTGCTACACGCCAACTAAGGGAAGTAGAAGCAAGCTATTTTCAATTAATTAGTTTAATCACTTTGAAATAGCTTTACTTCAGATTCTTTCTTCTCTCTCTCATCTCTTTCTCTCTTCGGTTATTGCACAGAAAATATTGGCAGCCATGGAAGCAAACGTGAGCTACCGAAAAGGAGAGAAAGCAAGCCTAAAGACCATCACAATGATGGCAAGAAAACACACCAAAATAAAAGTGAGCTGTGGCTAAGATATTCACCAAATGTGGTTAGATTTGGTGAGATTATCTTGAGCCTTTCATGCTCAAAAATGGAAGAATAAGATTCGGCCAGCTAGAGGAGATTCTTGAAGCATGGCTTGTCTTTGATTCTGCTCAACCACCACAGGGAGTAGCTAGAGTGGCGAAGTGATGGTTGAAGGCAGAGATTAAAGCAGATGAAGTCATTATCATCATGAGGCATCAAGGGCCAGAAATCCATCTTGGAGAGGAAGCCAAGGATGGAGAGCCCGGATTGATGAAGGGTGATGATCAAGAAAGGACTAGAGGTAATTGCATGTTGGTTAATGCATGGTTATCTCTTCTCTCTCTGTGTGGCCGAACCGGTTCTGTGTTTGTTGAAGGAGGAAGAAGTTGGTTCGGTTTTGGCTTCAAGTGTGGAGGCTTTCCTCTTCTTTAAAAAGGGGGAACAACCACTGTTTGAGGCAAGGAGAAAATTTGAGAGTGCAAGGCACAGAGTTCTCAGAGCTACCTGAGCTAACAGTTTTCTCTTCTCCTTCAATGTATTCTGTTTAGTATTTTTCTGTTTAATTTTGTCATGTCTTGAGTCTCATGAAAAAAGGCAAACAAGTGAGGTTTGTAATGAAAAAGCCATAAAGCGGAAAAAGGCAGAGAGTGCAAAATTAAAAGAAAAA
>NC_029780.3:3061386-3062247 GCF_000817695.3 Arachis duranensis
CTTCAATGGGAAAAATTATACCTATTGGAAGGAGAGGATGAAGATATTTGTACAAGCCGTGGATTACAGACTTTGGAAGATAATCTTGGAAGGTCCTAAATTTCCAACTACCACAAATGCTCAAGGAGTAGTCTCTCTTAAACCAGAAGCAAGCTGGACCGAGGAAGATAGGAAGACCGTGGAGTTAAATGCAAAGGCAACCAATCTGCTCAACTGTGCCATCAGCTTTGAGGAATACCGACGAGTATCACGATGCACAACGACAAAGGAAATCTGGGACAAGTTGCAAATCACTCATGAAGGAACTCTGGATGATGAATCCAGTGATAACTCTTCTGAAAATGAGTTTGTGTTGTTTGCAAAAAAATTCAGGAAAATGGTGAAACTCAAAGGCAAAGGCAGCGGCTCAAGGAAGATGAAGAAAGACCTTAGCAAAGTAACTTGTTACAATTGCAAGGAAATGGGTCATTTCAAATCTGATTGTCCCAAGTTGAAAAAGGAAGAGAAGCCAAAAAGGGTGAAGAAGAAGGGACTGATGACCACATGGGAAGATTTGGAAAATGACTCAGATGATGATGATGAAGAGTCTGAGACTAAATCACAGCCCTGTCTCATGGCAAATGAGATAGATCAGGTATCATTTCAAAACCCTGATACTGAAGACCTTCATCTTATGATAGACCATCTGTCTGAAAAAATAAGATGCTTTCTTCTTGATAATCAAGATCTTGAACAACAAATTACCATCCTTAAATCTGAAAATGATTTTCTCAAAGAAAAGCTAAGGGAGGCCGAAACTGCTTGTGATCTTGTGGAAGAAAACAAGCAGTTAAAAGCCCAAGTTAGAAGCTGTGAAAGTGA
>NC_029780.3:3062323-3075556 GCF_000817695.3 Arachis duranensis
AAAGTGACCATTCTGTTCTTGCATATGTAGACTGTTTTAAAAGAAATGAAGAGTTGCTTAAAGAGGTTAAAAGACTTAAGGAAGACTTAGCCAAGTTCACCCAAAGTTCTGAAAATTTGAATCAAATCTTGGCTAGTCAAAAACCTCTTTATGATAAAGCTGGGTTGGGTTTTTATAAATCTGAAAAATCACATTTTGAAAACATTGCTTCATCTTCGAATGATGTTAAGTATCAAGACCTAACTTCCTTTAACAAAACAGCAACTCCAAGATTTTGTAGACTATGTAACCGAAGTGGTCATTTTCCAGTTCAATGTTTCTTTGGAGAAAGAATGATAGGTGATAAAGTTTACAAGGTTGTTTTTGATTATAATGATCTGGGACATAAGAGATGGTTTAACGTGAAAGGATCCAAGAAAATTTGGATACCTAAGGTCACTTGAGTTTACTTTGTAGGTCTGCCTAGCATCCAAGAAAAAAGAAAATATGTGGTACATGGATAGCGGATGCTCTAGGCATATGACCGGAAAGACAACCTTCTTCATAAAGCTTGATGAATATAATGGAGGACTTGTCACTTTTGGAGATGATGCAAAAGGAAAAATAGTGGCTGTTGGGAAAGTTGGTAAAAACTTTTCTTCTTGTATAAATGATGTGCTTCTTGTAAATGGTTTGAAACATAATTTACTTAGTGTTAGTCAATTATGTGATTTAGGTTTTGAGGTTATTTTTAAGAAGTTTGTTTGTTTGGTTGTTTGTGAGAAAACTGGGGAAATTTTATTTGAAGCCAAAAGATGCAACAATGTGTATGGATTAACTCTTGAGGATTTAAAGGAACAAAATGTAACATGCTTTACATCTTTTGAATCTGAAAAATGGCTTTGGCATAGAAAGTTGGGACATGCTAGCATGTACCAAATTTCTAAGCTAGTCAAAAAGAATTTGGTCAGAGGAATTCCAAACATCAAGTTTGATAAGGATCTTACTTGTGATGCTTGCCAATTGGGCAAACAAGTAAAATCTTCTTTTAAATTAAAAGATGGAATCTCAACCAAAAGGCCATTGGAAATGTTACATATTGATCTTTTTGGTCCTACTAGAACTCAAAGTTTGGGAGGTAAATATTATGGTCTTGTTGTGGTTGATGATTACTCTAGATTCGGTTGGGTACTTTTCCTTGCTCATAAGAATGATGCGTTTTATGCTTTTTCCACCCTTTGCAAGAAAATTCAAAATAAAAAGGATTTGAAAATTGCCCATTTGAGAAGTGATCATGGAAGAGAATTTGAAAATCAAGATTTTGAAAAATTCTGTGATGACTTAGGGATTTCTCATAATTTTTCATGTCCTAGAACGCCCCAACAAAATGGGGTGGTTGAAAGAAGGAATCGAAGCCTTCAAGAAATGACTAGGGCCATGCTATGTGAGAATGAAATACCTAAATTTTTATGGGTTGAAGCTGTGAACACAGCATGTTATATTTTGAATAGAACAATCATTAGAAAAGGGTTAAAGAAAACTCCTTATGAGCTATGGAAAGGAACCCCTCCAAATCTTAAGTACTTTCATGTTTTTAGATGCAAATGCTTTGTGCTTAATAATAAAGAAAATCTTGGAAAATTTGATCCAAAATCCTATGAAGGAATGTTTGTTGGATATTCCACCACAAGCAAGGCTTATAGAATTTATCTCAAGGAACATAGGACAATAGAGGAATCCATACATGTTACTTTTTGTGATTCTAACTTAATTCCCAGTATTGTGAATGATAATGATTCAGATGGTGAAGAAGCCGGAACAAGCAAAGAAAATCCCAAATCTGTCTAGAATGAAGAATCTGCCAGTCCATTTTTGTCTCGTCAGATTGAAGGAGAAGCTTCCGATTTGTCTCCTGAGCAGGGACGAGAAACTGAAACAGTGAGACCACCAGAAGTTCATCAAAACTCTACACCTGTCCGAAAGCCTAGAGAATGGAAGTCCATGAGGTGTTATCCTCATGATTTCATCATTGGTGATCCTTCTCAAGGAGTAACAACAAGATCATCCACCAAAAGACAAACCGAACGTAGCAATCTTGCTCTCTTGTCACAAATAGAGCCCAACAATGTCAAACAAGCTCTTGAGGATCTATCATGGGTCAAAGCAATGCAAGAGGAGCTAGCTCAATTTGACAAGAATAAGGTTTGGACACTAGTACCTCATCCGGATGGTAAGAAAGTTACCGGTACTAAGTGGGTTTTTAAAAATAAACTTGGTGAGGATGGACAAGTTGTTCGTAACAAGGCTAGATTAGTGGCCCAAGGTTACGATCAAGAAGAATGTATTGATTTTGATGAGTCTTTTGCTCCGGTAGCTAGAATGGAAGCAATTAGGTTGCTTCTTGCCTATGCTGCCCATAAGGGTTTCAAAATGTTTCAAATGGATGTTAAGTGTGCCTTCCTTAATGGTTTTATTGATAGGGAAGTGTATGTGCCTCAACCCCCCGGTTTTGAACATAAAGAATTTCTAAAATTTCCAAACCATGTTTTCAAACTTTCAAAGGCTCTTTATGGCCTTAGACACGCTCCAAGAGCTTGGTATGAAAGGCTTAGTGCCTTCTTGTTGGAAAATCAATTTCAAAGGAGAACCACCGACACTACCTTATTCATTAAAGCATCTAATGATGATATCCTTCTTGTTCAAGTTTATGTTGATGACATTGTATTTGGTTCGGCCAATGTTTCTTTGTGTGAAGAGTTTGGAAAACTCATGACTAGTGAGTTTGATATGAGTTTAATGGGAGAGCTTACTTTCTTTCTTAGCCTCCAAATTAAGCAAACTCCTAGTAAGACACGGTATAGAGGAATGATTGGCTCATTAATGTATCTTACATCCTCTAGACCGGATATTGTTCAAAGTGTGGGTGTATGTTCAAGATTTCAATCTCACCCAAAAGAATCCCATTTAACGGCTGTCAAGCGCATCATTAGGTATATTAAGGGAACATGTAATTATGGCTTTTGGTATCCAAAATCTGATGATTTTTTTGCAGTAGGTTTTTGTGATGCAGATTATGCGGGAGATCGGGTGGATAGGAGGAGCACCTCCGGCATGTGTTGCTTCCTTGGAAGCTCACTCAACATGTGGTCAAGCAAGAAACAAGCCACAGTGGCTCTATCCACTGCTGAAGCCGAATATGTTTTCGCATCTGCTTGTTGCTCACAATTAATTTGGTTAAAAACACAATTGGAAGATTACAAATTAAAAATCAATAGTATATCCTTATTTTGTGATAATATGAGTGCTATAAACATTTCAAAAAATCCTGTTCTGCACTCAAGAACTAAGCACATTGAGATAAAATATCATTTTATTAGGGAACATGTGCAAAAGGGTACTATTGATATTCAATTTGTAAAATCTGAAGACCAAATTGCTGATATTTTTACAAAACTTCTCTGTGAAGACAGATTCTGTACATTGAGGAAAAGTTTGGGAATGTTTGATTTAAGTTTCATTGAAAATCTGTTAATAGTTGACTCTGTTAAGTTTTTGCTCGTAGGTTTGGACGAGATGAAAATAAATTGCATAATGGAAGAGCTGTGGTCAAGGGGGAGGCAACGCAGAATTCAAAATTTTATGGGCCCCACCAAATTTCCATGACCCCACCATAACAGTTTTTGTCAGTTTCCCATTTTGTTTGAAAAATAAATCCACAAAAACTCTTGATTGTCTTATCATATCTTTTGAAAGAAGCATAGGTCAAATTAAATCCTTCTTTTTCAACTAATCCCCTGATTTAAGGAAACCATCTTTTCAAACTCTTGGAAACCACCCTGGTCATTAATCACCCACCTTGTGCATTAACTATCTCATATTCTCCTTTCACTCAACATTTATTTCATCCATCCTCTCTCACACATTTCGGTTCAATTCACTCTCTCATCTTCTACCCTTTCATTCTCATTATCATGAACAAAAAGGACACACCCGAAAAGAGCACTCAGAAGTTTAAAAGGATTGCTTTGAATAACACCAAGGAGCTAGCAAATTTGGAGTCATGGGATTTCAAGAAAAAGTTTCATAAGCCACACTCTCACTATGATCCATCTCGGTTCGACTCATGTGCTTCCCATGAATTATACAATGAAGTTCTGAAAGAACGAGATCTCTGTGCTACTTATCTAGTCAGCCTAGACTCACTCTCCAACAAAGGGATCAATGTCTCCTCTCTGTTTGATAATCTTCAATGGACTCATCTGCTTCATATCCGGAAGCCAGTTTACCCAGGTTTAGTCCGTGAGTTCTACGCCAACATGAGACTTATTGATGGCACAATCCACTCATATGTGAAGAAGACTCATATCACTCTTGATGCTGGAATCATTGGGATGGCTCTAGGCTACAAAGAAGAAGGACCAAGAGCATACATGTCTAAGAAATGGGATTTAAGGGTTGGGATCACATACCAGATGGCTTTAAATCACACCTGCGAAGGTCTCTCCAAAATGGATAGTACGGCACCAACTCTCAAAGAACTTGGTCCAGATGAGACAATTCTTCTTTACAAAATCATATCTCATGTTCTCATGCCACAAAGTGGACCATGATATCGGGTAACAGTGTCTGACTTTCTTGTCCTTTTTGCTCTCGTTACTTCATCTCAAATATCATTTGCATACCTTATGATAAGGCACATGTGGAAATCTGTCAAAAGTTCAAAAAGGCCTAATCTTCCATATGGAATGTTTCTCACTTGCATCTTTGAATATTTTAAAGTTGATATAACAAATGAAGATGTTGAGAATAAGGTTTCACTCATAAAAGGAGAAGAAGCTGGTGACAAGAATGCTGATTCTGAATCAGGAGTACAATCTATCTGATGTCTTATGTGACTTCTGGTGTTATTCGGTTCCTGTTTGAACTTTTGATTGATTATATGGATACTTTTGTGATACTCTGTTAAACACTTGATTATTTTGGATATTGATTATATTTTGCATATTTTGTTTCATAGAATAAATTCTGTTTGCAGTTGCCCCCATGATGACAAAAGGGGGAGGAATTTTAGGTTCCAAAATTGAAATTGGAACGAAACAGGGGCTGGAAAAACAGGGGAACAGGGGTTGAAATTTTCTTTTTTGAAAATTCATGATCACCCTTGTTCAAAGAAAGCATGTTGTTAATGCATTAGTTTTACTATGGTCATTACTGTTTGAACTGCATTTTTTGGTTTATCATGATTAGTTTATTTGGCATTTGGTTTATAATGATTGATTTATTTTGATGCCTGGCTGTTTGTTTCATCATTGATAAACTTGTTGGATTGAAAATTTATTTTTGGCAGTTCCTTTAAGTTGTGTAAAATATCAAAACTGCCTTGTTTTGTTCTTCAAATATTTTTCATCATATTGTTTTGCTCTGATATTCTAAACAGGAAAATGTTTAAAAAATATTTGGATAGCTTTTTGTTGTATGAAAATGTTTGAGCAGTAAATCAGTTTATGATATCAAATGAGTTTTGATTATCAATTAAAACTACTCATAAATCAAGCATTTAGCATTATAAAATTTGCTAAAAAACATTGTTACTTGAAGCTTGATTTAAATGTTACAGGTTTATGCTTCCCTTGGTAAAATAGCATATATTAAGGGGGAGTCATGTGACATTTAGAAAGGGGGAGAAATTCAAATTCAAAGGGAGTATTCTTTACTTAATCTCAAAATTTCTTTCCATTTCAATTTTAATAATGTTTGTCATCAAGATTTCCATGCTTGATCCGAAATCAATTTTATCAGGAAAGCAAATGTTAACCAAATGGGCCAGCTTTGATCATAATGTCACAAGCCCAAATTATATTAAGTGATAATTGGTTCCATTCTTGGTCCGAAACCAAGGAAAAATGAAAGCATAGTGCTTCCAATGGAACCAAGCCTCTAACCATGTGATGGATTTCAAAATCTATTACATTGTTAAATAATGCATGGGGAACATGAGAGAGAAAATTCAGCTGAATTGATTGATGGCTATTATGTCAAACACGCCACTCTATGTTAGGGAAGTAAAAGCAAGCTATTCCCAATTAATTTGCTTAACCACTTTGCATTGCTTTTCTTCAGATTCTTTTCATTCTCTCTCATCTCTTTCTTCTTCTTTCTTCGGTCCTTGTCCATGAAACAATGGAAGAAATGTTCTTCAACCAAGAAAAGGAAGAAGCTGCATGCATCAAGACCATCAAGCTAATGATGGCAAGAAAACACACAAAAATAAAAGTGAGCTGTGGCTAAGATATTCACCAAATGTGGTTAGATTTGGTGAGATTATCTTGAGCCTTTCATGCTCAAAAATGGAAGAATAAGATTCGGCCAGCTAGAGGAGATTCTTGGAGCATGGCTTGTCTTTGATTCTGCTCAACCACCACAGGGAGTAGCTAGAGTGGCGAAGTGATGGTTGAAGGCAGAGATTGAAGCAGATGAAGTCATCATCATCATGAAGCATCAAGGGCCAGAAATCCATCTTGGAGAGGAAGCCAAGGATGGAGAGCCCGGATTGATGAAGGGTGATGATCAAGAAAGGACTAGAGGTAATTGCATGTTGGTTAATGCATGGTTATCTCTTCTCTCTCTGAGTGGCCGAACCGGTTCTGTGTTTGTTGAAGGAGGAAGAAGTTGGTTCGGTTTTGGCTTCAAGTGTGGAGGCTTTCCTCTTCTTTAAAAAGGGGGAACAACCACTGTTTGAAGCAAGGAGTAAGATTTGAGAGTGCAAGGCACAGAATTCTCAGAGCTACCTGATCTAACAGTTTTCTCTTCTCCTTCAATGTGTTCTGTTTTGTAATTTTTCTGTTTAATTTTGTCATGTCTTGAGTCTCATGGAAAAAGACAAACAAGTGAGGTTTGTATGAAAAAGCCATAGAGCGGAAAAAGGCAGAGAGTGCAAAATTAAAAGAAAAAGCCATAGATGTCTTAGAGGTCCTTTGTTCATCTATGTTGTGTATCATGATTCTGTGGGAATCCCCTTGTAAGTTGGGTTAGCACTTTATAAGTTGTAATCAGATTGATTATAGTGAAATTCCATCATGTTTGTGATGGAGACTGGATGTAGGCTGCACTGCACTTAGCAGCCGAACCAGGATATATCTGGGTGCAATCTTCTTCTCTTTCTACTCCATTTCTGTTTTCTACTACACAGGAGCAAAATCCAGAATTATCTCGTGCCAAGTGACGAGACAAAACAAAAAGTCTCGTGACAAGGGACGAGACAAAACAAAGTTGCTCGTGTCCAGTGACGAGCAAAAACAGAAAAGTCTCTTCTGAATGTCAGCAAGTGTTAGCACCGAAAAAGGGGGCTAAGATTCAACCCCCCCTTCTCTTAGACACTGAAACCATCATAAAGTATATATATGGTTTAATTATTCATTCGGTCTTTAAAATTTTGTTAAATTTTTAATTAGGTCTTTGTATTTTTTTTAATTAGATTTTTATATTATATCAAATTTTGTAATTAAATTTTAATAGTGACAAAAATGTTAAAATTAATAAAATATTCTATTAAATTAAACGAAATATTCAATTATGTACTAGCCATATTCTTTTGAGTTATGCTACACATACAAGTCTTTTTGGCTTATAAGTCTTACAAGTTAGGCCAAATCTAACAAAAACTACATTCACCCATTGCAGCGTAATAACACGCGCGTCACTCATTTATTTCCAAAGCGCGCTCTCACTCACCATTATGGAAGACACTTCTTCTTCTTCTTCACGTTCCTCTTTCTCCTCCTCCTCTTCCTCCTTCTTCTTCTCATTTTTTTTGCGTTCCTCTTCCTTTTTCTTCGCGTGTTTCATCTTCATCGTTATTTTTTTATTATTGTTGTTGTTGCTGCATTTTTTACCTCCTCCTCTTTCTATTGATTTTGCAAAATTATATTTTTTCTTTGTTTGATTTTTGCTCCCAAGAAGAATTATAAAAAAACGAAATAAGAATATGAGGAAGAAGAAGTAGTAGAAGATGAAGAGGCAATATAAGATGAAGATGAGGGAGAGGAAGAGTTTTGAATTATGCAGAACTTATCAGAATAAAAATACACCCAAAAATTCTTAAAATACATCTAAATATCTTCGTATTACACCCAATATCTTCGTGTTACACCCAAATTTGCTACAAATACAGAAAAATATTTTCTATAATGCTGCATTTTTTTCTTCTTCTTTTTTTTCCTTATTTCTTTCTTTCTTTTAGTTAAATGAATGTAAGTTTATCCTCTTTCAAGTAATTTTGCAGCATTATGTGTTTTTTCTTCTTCTTTGTTAGATTTTTTTTGTTTTTATTCTTATTAAGAGAGTAAAACAAGAAGAAACTTGAGAAGGTAAAATAAAAAAGAAAAGATGAATAAGAAAAAAAAAAAGAAGAAAAAGATTATGATGATGATAAAAAAAAAGAAGAAACAATAGAAGATGAGAATGAGGAAGAGAAAGAGTTTTGAATTATGCAGAACTTATCAGCATAAAAATACACCCAAAAATTCTTAAAATACACCCAAATATCTTCGTATTACACACAAATATCTTCGTGCTACACTCAAATTTGCTGCAAATACAGAAAAATATTTTCTCTAATATTGCGCTTTTTTCTTCTTCTTTTTTTCCTTATTTCTTTCTTTCTTTTAGTTAAATGAATGTAAGTTCATCATCTTTCAAGTAATTTTGCAGCATTATGTGTTTTTTTTTGTTTGATTTTTTTGTTTTTATTCTTGTTAAGAGAGTAAAACAAGAAGAAACTTGAGAAGGTAATATAAAAAAAAGATTAATAAGAAAAAAAAAAGAAGAAAAAAGTGGTGATGATGATAAAAAAAAAGAAGAAACAATAGAAGATGAAAAAGAGGAAGAGAAAGAGTTTTGAACTATGCAGAACTTATTAGAATAAAAATACACCAAAAAAATCTTAAAATCCATCCAAATTTCTTCATGTTACACCTAAATATCTTCGTACTACACCCAAATTTACTGTAGAAAAATCTTTTCTCTAATGCTATATTTTTTCTTCTAAATTGAACCACACCTTAGCTTTGGATTCAAAACAATAATCAATTTCATTCTGGTTCAATTGACAATCTGAATCTGAATTATTTATTATTTTCAATAATTTAGAGTTTGTTTGGGTAAAATAATTAAATAACTCTAATCTTAAAAGAGTATTTTACTATTTTTGTCTTTTAAAATTTATTACAAACTTATTTTACTTTTTTTGAAATTAAATTAAATTTTCAGTTATTTTTAAATGATATTTTAATCTTTTCATATTAATTCTAAAAGAATATTTTTTTTTCTTTTCATTTTTTTATAATTTTATGATAATCTAATATCAAATCAAAATAAAATAATATAATCTGATTTAATAATGGTCCAGATTTTTTTTATCGCACAAAAACATGAAATACCCCGTAGCCCAAATGGATTTGTTTTTAGTATACTAGCCCAGGAGTCCAACACAAAAATAAATACAAATAATAATGATAAAAACAAATAAAATACAACTTTATTACTTTGTTTATAGAGTTTTGATACTCCAAAAGTTGTAAGGAGCATTTAATCGGGTCCCCACTTCCAACCCAAACAAGCTCTAAATTGTTGTATCGGCATAAAAATGCTGATGAAAAATTGAAGCGCGGAAGCAGGAAGGGGTGAGCGGCGATGGGGAAAGAAGGTATCAAGGCACCGTTGGACTCACCTTCTTCAACTGGCAACCCTATTCCTTCCTTCTTTTTTTTTTTTTTTTCCCTCTTCCACCTCATCACTCATCATCTCTCTACTATTGTAATTAATCAACCCTGAAAGAAATTCTCAAGTATTCATTTCTTAAACTCTTTGAAGTATGTATGTATCCTCTTTGGACGCGATTGATTGAATTCCCATCCTAAAAGATAAAACTGAAGCAGAAATCCTAGTATCAGTGTGAATTTGAATATGAATATGAATATGAATGACATGTACAATTGTCAATTTCAGCTTCGGGAGAACTGCTACAATAGAGTGAGAGAGGACAGAAGTCGGTTACTGTGGAGACTGAGAACAAGCACGCTCAAAACCTCTCATTCTCAACAATGCAGTCCACAGCAGCAAGAGGTTGATATCGTGAGATCCGCATTCGAGGATATTGTCTCTGATGAATTCCAGAAAATGAAAGGCAACTCCACCGACACTCGTCTTTTTGATTCTGAGATGGATGATATATGGGAGTACGATGGTGTTCATTCCTCTTGCCAGGGTGAATGTGAAGACATTCTCTTAGAAATGCAAAGGATATTTTATGAAGATCTCGATTCCTACCCACCCATGCAGCAAGGTAACGAACAATGATGCCATCGTAGCTCTCGCTTTCTCTCATGTATTCGGTTATTCACCTTCGTTGTATATTTGTAATTCAAATCTAGGCTATTTGTTTTATATTGGTGGTATATACCACCCTCCTTGTTTCGTTATGTGACTGTTGCTGCATTGCTTGTGTTTATGTTTGATTCCATTAACTGTCAGTTGTTTATGTCCTTTTTTCCTGTAGGTTTGGAAAATGAACTTGATACTTGGGAAGATGAAGTGGATGAGTATTTGGCAAGTGCAGTTTTTGAGCATATGCAGCTAAATGAAGATAAGGTTTGAATGCCACATGACAATTTCATCCATAATTATTAGCATTGGTAACTGACATTAATGGATAAATGCACACCCCAACACAGTGGTACTATACTTTCATGTCTGGATGCTATTTCTGTGCTATGTTGGAAATAACAAAATAGTAACATCATTGATCTATTTTATGAAGATGTGGCAGTCTTAGTTGTCAACTACCTAAATATTTCCAGCAAAGCACAACAAATGGAGTGTTTGTGTATCAATGATGTGTATTTATTTGCATTGTCATCATACTAGATTTAACGTAACAAATGCGAAGAACCTAAAAGTTAGTCTCCTTTTTCATATAGTTTGAGTTAAGTCCCTGATTTGGTTGATATTAGGCCCACAAAGAGGAGATTTGGTGTCCTATTTGTAAGCGAGGAGAACTTAAAGAGGATCACAAACTTATATACTGTACTCACTGTGAACTTCGACTAAACAAAGCCAGTGAGGTACTTATATGGTTATATTTCCCTTCTTTGTTGTGTGACCTTTATTTTTGCTCCTCTCTCAAATAATTTCTTTTATTTCACTTTTAGACAAGATACTCCCAGACTTAACATTGGATGCCAGACTTAGCATTGCAAATTTATTTATCTGATCACTGGAGATTTCTATTTGTTTCATTGCTGAATGCCAGACTTAACATTATGCTTCAGGATCCAAATGTGGGAGAGAAATTTCCCGGGAGAGATAGGGAATTGACCATCTTTTGCTTAGAAATTACATTTGGTATTTGTTTGTTTGGACTTTGGAGTGAAATAGGAGGGAAATAGATGGTGGGAGGGAAGAGAATTAGAAAATTTTCTTCTTAATTTTACTTCAAAATTTGAAATTCCTCTTCCCCCTTCTCTATTTCCCTCCTACTTCACTCCAAGCAAACAAAGCCTTAGAGTATATGATAGAGTTGCGGCCAGTAACAGGTTTGGGCTATTTTTACAAGAGAAGAGATAAGTAGCACTACTCTATTAGCTGATAGTTAGCAATTCTAGCTTGGTTTAGCTGGCTGTTGGTTAGTTAGCTCTACTTCTAAGTTCTAACTACCTATGAATAGCTGTATTGTAGTTAGTTTTGGTTTTATGCTTTTCTGTTTTGTCCATTCAGTTAGAGCTGGAGAGAATCTCTCTCTCTTTCCAAGTTGGTAGTTCCAACTGTCTAAGAACACCTTCTAGGGACTGCAATTTGCAATCCCTGTTCAGCAATAAAGTCCTAAACGTTCTGCTAGCTCCTGCTTCTATGAACTGGTATCAGTAGCTTGAGGATCCTGGTGCTGAATAGTTGTATTGTTGTTAGTTTGGGTTTCATGCTTTCTGTCTGTCAATTCTGTTAGAACTGGAGAGAAACTCTCTCTCTGTGTTGAGTTGGTAGTTCCATCTGTGTAAGAATTCCTAGGGAGTGCGATTTGCAGTCCCTGTTCATCAATAAAGCCCTAACGTTTCTGCTAGTTCCTGAAGCTATATATAAAAAATATTCGGTAAATAAGCCACAGTTTTCAAACCAAACGAGCCCATCTTTTTGCGGACAGCAGAGGGATCCCTGTAGAAAAATCTATGGGGATTGATTTGTACTTTGAAGGGAGGGTTCAGACTTTGGGATTCCATCAGCTATATTGATAATTCGATTGCCTCAAATAGTTCATTGGGTTGCTGTGGATTGTTATGTATATTTGGATCCATTTTTCTTTCGAATTTTCTATTGCTTTTACAAATGTAAATAGGAGACGGACGCCAGATGAACTACTGCTTGATGCTATTATTTTGAAGGTTTCTGACTGCCAGTGGTCAACTGTGTGATTTCAGCTTACTTTGGGATTCTTACGAGAGCGGCTAGCTGAAGCCCACACAGAGCATCTGGACAGGGGCTGTAGGTTGAAGCCCAAATTTTGTGTAAAGACACAGTTTAGTTTAACTGCATTATACATTTCATGTGAAGGTTGTGAAACATTTGAGGTTGTAATTTGACAGTTTCGTTATTTATGGTTTGGAGTTTGGACTGTTGTATCAGAGGTTCAACACGCATCAAGATTTTTCTGCCTTTTTTTGGTTTTTCCTTTTTCTTTTTTCATTGCTTTTGGTGGGAAGGACAATGATTGTGCAGTAGACTAGAGTAGAAGCTAAGAACCAATATGGGCAGAGCAAAAAAGGACGGAATAGGGTAGGCGAACTAATTCACATCTGAATATTCAAACTGATCCCAAAGACCTTTACCGTTTACCCACTCTCTTTTTACTTGAAAGAATTAACTCGTTACTAATAAACTAAGTTTAAAATATATAATATTTAAACATGTTATATGCACACACAAAATCGATCATCGATATAAAATATATATTGAAATTTAAAATATATTAGTAATAAATTAAATAATATATATTTATACACAAATACATAGTAATTTATTTAGTAGTTGATTTTTAGTGTGTTCATAGTATTCTTTATTAACATTATTGTTCCAAAAAATTGCCTGAAACAATATGATTTGGATCTAAACAGAGGATTTCGACGTCGCAAATATTTTAGGCACCTAGTGGTACGTAGTTACTTCCCATTGTTTATAGAGTTATGCCACGTTTCAAGTAGTGGACGA